>NW_023339696.1:5457620-5458063 GCF_004916995.1 Morone saxatilis
CACACACACACACACACGGCAGTCAGGCCTTCTAAGGCCATAGTGACAGCTGTGCAGAGAGACCAGAGGGCAGAGATCGAGGATTAAGACAATGTGTCCAGCCTACTCTCCTCCACAAAACTGTTTTGGAGAGAGCAACAGGGGAGGGGTAGGAGGGAGAGAGAGGGATTCCTTGTGTAAATGAGAGTGAGGACATGGGTCCAAATGTAATTTAATAACTCAGCGATGCACACGCTCTGTTCATCGGCCCAAGTGTGTGACTGTGCGTGTAATCACAAAGAAAACAGGTGAGGGTTCAGAGAAGATGCAGCTCGGAGTTTGTACATTCTCACGTCACTGTCAGGTTCTTTATAATCCCTGAACATGCACTTTTGCAATCGCCAACAATGTTCCTTTTATTTCTATCACAACTCTATCACTTTATCAAACCACGTTTAGACTCT
>NW_023339696.1:5458078-5460279 GCF_004916995.1 Morone saxatilis
TCTGTGACCTCGTTTCCAGAGACTTCAAGCAGCTGTAATACCTCTTAACCATTGTTGCCTCTCAAGCAGCTTTTCCAGCTCATTGGTAGTTCAGACTAAGCCAAACCATAATATAATATAACCTAAACTTAAACATAACAATTGGGTTGGTGGAGGTTGATATGGATGGGTGGGAACAAGGTTATAAAATTACTTTAATTTTTGATACAACCTTCTAATTGTTAAGCTTCAACGTGATAAATTCAGGGTTTTGATGGGCGTAAATTGTGCTGAAATGTCAGATCTAATGTTGGTAAAAAAAAGACTCATCGGAGGCTTCTCAGGGTTTGATTTCAACCAATAATATTCTTTATAATAATTAAATCATATTTTGTGGCAAATTGAAAGAAACTACAACTATTATACACTGTTCAGAAACAGGCCAGGACTTTCTTTGTTCTTGTCTTGGCTTTTTTTTTTGCTTTGCCAAGCACTTCATACTCATAAAATTACTATTGTTTGAAATTTTTTGTGGACATAAATACATGAAAAAATACATGGTCAAACCTTTGCAGGCTCCCTATATGTACATACTCCATGTATACTCAGTGGACATTGGAAATATAATACTATATGATATGAAAGGAAAAGTGACAAACTCACAAAAGAGATGCAGGCGGCCAGCAGTAAGATTCTGACCAATAGGTCCTCAAACTGTTCCACCACCAACTCCCAGATAGTCTTTCCTGTTGAAGAAATACATAAAATCACATACAGTATTCAAGCGTGTGTGCTCATTTATGTATTTTTTTATTGTATATGTTAATATATTTTTCATTTTGCTTCAGCAACCTCACATAAAGCTATATTTTCTATATCCGCCCCCTAAATTATGTGCTAGTAGACTCTATAGACTATAAGTGTCAAACTCTTACATTTGCCGATTACTGTGTCACCCTTCTTGCTCTGGTGTGGTGTGGGTGCCAATAGAAGAAGGCCGATCTGTGAAGAAGCATCTAACATCTCTCAAACCACAGAAACTGAATGGCCTTGGATCAACGCATTTCTTGAGTGTGATGTTATCGTATTACTAGTGGTTTGTGGCACAGTAGTTGATACAGAACCAGGAGCTAATGACAGATGTTAAATAAATGACTTGTCATCACAGGAAGTGAGGGGAACAGGTGTGTCCGGGGGGGCACACAGAGTGAAAAGATGCACTCTGATCATCAGGACATGTGATTCAAACATTATTAATTGAAAAGCAGGTGTTTAAAGTGGACTCACCCTCCTCCGCTGGCAGCTCTGTGGGTGAAGAGAGACAAACAGTATTAATAAAGCAACGCTGCACGCCACATTTACTGCATTGTTTTTAGTGTTTGCAGTGCAGCATGTCAACGAGGACACACTGAGGAATCAAAACACACCAAAATGAACACATTACAGAAACTACCATCAATTCCTGAACTGAGAGATTAATTAGTGTTAAGTAGCAGCTGGTTTGTTCAGGCCTCCTTGTCCCTGTGCCAGTTTATGACACAAATAGAGTGACTTTAGTGACTGACCTTTACAGTGACCCTAATTACTTTGTTATTCTAGTGTGCTGTCACTCTGTCAGCATCCATTTGTCAGCTGAGATGCTCCACAACAAATACACAGTCTATGCAACCTGTGGAGCAGGATTTAATGCAGGATATGAAAAGTTGCTCACAGACATGCTTTTCACTTCACACTTCACACTTTGCTGTCTGTGACATTTTGAGATGTCATAGAGGAAAAAGCACAGGTGTGATTAATAACATTAACATGAACAGAGCCATTGTTAATGATATGAATTCCCCTGCTATGGCAAGTTCAAATGGCTTAATGGCTCTCAGATGTCTGGATGGAGACTACATTTTATCAGTTTGGCAAAAAAAAGTCCATTAAAGGTCCACAAGGCTTTTTCAGGTGCCTTCAGCTACATTTCACAGCCTCCCTCAGTGGATGGAGTTTGCTCTGTCCTCTTAGAGGTTGTTTTGTTGTCATCAAATTACCTAAATTTTTAACTTTGATCGCATGATGACAGGTGGTTGTATTTAGGGTGACATGGTAACCCATCTCTGTTGAAAGATGTTGTCAGATGTGAATGTCATGAGGATTGTCTGCGGGTTCCGTAATGGCTCCATGTCGAAGGGTCTGTCCTAGGTTTCTGCCTGTTATAAAAGGCAGTTTTTCCTTGC
>NW_023339696.1:5460405-5460650 GCF_004916995.1 Morone saxatilis
AATTGAATTGAATTGAATTGATTTGAATGTCAATTGCCCCCGTGGACTGTATGTAGGATTGAACTGGGCGTTAGGTGGGGTCCAACTGGGCATGCAACAATCCAAATGAACCCCAATTGTCATAATCCGCTCCTGGCTTTCCATCGTACTGCCAGCTCTGCCAGTACTTTTCCTGATCACATGCCTGCCTCATCAGTGCAACCACCTTCACCTGTGTTCCCTCACCTGATTTAAACCCACTCTTT
>NW_023339696.1:5460750-5461628 GCF_004916995.1 Morone saxatilis
CCCTCAGTGGATGGAGTTTGCTCTACTCCATCCACTGAGGGAGGCCATGAGCTGAATTTGGAAAAATGTAAGTAAGTTGACTTTGAAGTTGCCTGCAAAGTCAAGAATGAAGTGTCATTCTTAAGATTCAAAATAAAAGATAAATAAAGAGTCTTCAATCTAAACTAAAGCCAGCAGCGATTGTCAGAAACCTGAAACTCTAATGCACCTGCTCCCTTTGTGTCATTCAGTTTCCCCTTAATTAGACCATCATCAAAAAGTCACACATAGGTTATGTATCAGTCATCTCCCAACACTTCTCCTCCTTCACCTTCTCTTCCTTCTTCCCTCAGTGTCTGTTTCTGCTGTTTTCTCAGATACACTGTGTTTCTGCCTCTTATGCCTCCTACTCTCTCATCCAAGCTAAATCCAAATGATATGATCCTTCTCCTGGACCTTCCCATTCCTCAACCAATTCATTCATCACTACTCTTTCTTTCCACTCTCCAATGCTTCATTCAACTGTTTCCTCCATCCATCCATCTTTTTCTCTTTCTCTCCCTCACCGTTGAAGCCATACTTGTCCAGGTTCTTCTTAACCTGTTCAGGTGAGAGGCCGGTGTCTTCAGTGACGGCAAAGTAAGACAGAACCTCCGCTGACTCTTTGGCGTGTGCGATCTCCATCCTCGCTGAAACGGAGAGGCTTCAGGACAGAGGGATAGAAAACACAGAAACATTCACATCAGTCTGAGCGGCAAAGGCCTGATATTGAAAAGTTAAAACAGTGTGAAGCTATGTTCACCCACCACTTTCTTGAAGTGTGGGATTGGGATTTAAAAACTGGCAACCCCCCTGCGTTCACACTTGCTCTCTCTCAACCCCCTCTCTCTCTCTCTCTC
>NW_023339696.1:5461804-5462736 GCF_004916995.1 Morone saxatilis
GGGGGGGGAGTGGGTGGAAGAGGGCAACAACTGCAGAGGGGTCTACTGCCGGGCAAGCTGGAAATAAGATGTGCATAAGAGACCATGCGTGTTTAGGACAATGAGGAGGGGCAACATAAAGGCTTTCTGAATTAGAGGTAGGGGACATGACAGAGTACTAGTTTGTGTCGGTGTGTACACATGTTTGTGGAGTCGTGGACACTCATTTACTCAACAAGTGTCCAAATGAGAAAGAAAGACATGTTCAAATAAAGGATTTGAAAGGTGATCAGGGTATCAAGGACATAATAAGTTTTCTTTCTATACTATTTATAAAATAAATTATCCCATTTATGACACAATAATCCTCAGTGGAAAACTTTTCCTGGGGTGAAAAGTAACTAAGCACATTTACTCAAGTACTGTACTTGAGTTTTTCCAGTTTATGCTACTTTATACTTTCACCGCACTAAAGTTCAGAGGCAAATTTACTTTGTAAATACTTTTTACTCCACTGCATTTGTCTAACAGCTATAGTTACTTTACAAATTAAGAATTTATATAAAAAACAACATACAGATGGGTGACAAAATAAAGGTTAAACCTGAAGGAATGAGTGGAGAAACATGACAAATGCAGATGATTTTACACAGGACACAATAAATCATTGAATGGTTAACTGGTCAACTGGACACCTATGGGAGATTGGAGAGGACTCATGAAAGGGTTAGAGAGTGTCACCTGTATGATAAACTAATCTAAGACAATGCATATTATACCAGTAGTTTCCAACCTTTTTGACTTGTAGCTCTTTGTCACATTTCAGATGTCTTAGCAGTTCCATCAAAGACACATTTCCCTTCTTAACAGTCCAGTGTGTAGGATGTACTGGGATCTAGTGGTGTAGTTGCAGATAGCAACCCCCTTTCTTCACCCTCCTTTTCCAAGCGTGA
>NW_023339696.1:5462755-5463075 GCF_004916995.1 Morone saxatilis
AAAGATTAGAGAAAAGTCTAAAAAAAAATCTAACTTTTAAAGCAGAACTTTTTTCTCTCTTTCCTCTCCCATTTCTAATATTACAACCCCTCAGATTTATATTTGGACGGGCCTGAAACCTTGGTTGGGAAACCTTGGACTAAACTACCAAAATCTTTACAGTTAAAAGTTTACTTCGACCAACTCCAAAAGTAAAACACTATCTAAGCATTGATACATTAGTATTAACAATTTAATGATATAAAATCTAATAATATATCAGTCGCAGGGGCCATTTTCTGCAGAAACAATAGTTTTACTTTTACTACGTAAGAAGTTTT
>NW_023339696.1:5463175-5463404 GCF_004916995.1 Morone saxatilis
GTGTGTGTGTGTGTGTAGGTAGTGCGTATACTGCATTGTATTATTAGCTGAGGCAGGGCAGCTGGGGTTTGAAGTGCCACACTGTAACTGTACCTATAGCAGCAGTTGTGCTCCTCTGTTATAAATAGTGCAGTGGGCATGTGGGCAGGCAGTTATGACACAATGACAGAATTTCGGTGTTCTTTCAGGGAGGTTTGAGAATGTGACACCCTGCAGACGAAGACCCCCC
>NW_023339696.1:5463414-5488725 GCF_004916995.1 Morone saxatilis
CCCCCCTAGATGCTACACTGAGGCTTGAAGGTTAGATCAAGGAGGGCATGCGTGTTTATAAATGGATTACTGTTAGCCATCAGCTTAGAGAGATAAGGTGCTTCATTAGTGTAATTACTCCAGAGTGCACGTTTTTGGTCAATAATCAGAATTCATTACTGTCATTAACATAGATGGACCTCGCAGAGAATGTAATTAAGTGATTATTCTTCCCATCAGGTGCAAATTATAACGTTTTGCCAGTAACAGAGTGTTTAATTTGCACTACTACGTATTAAAATCATCACTTTTCAACTTGCTGTTACTTCACCCTTTCTTCCATAGATCCGTAAATCTACAATAGCTAGCTTGCATGACCAAAATCCTCAGTTTTATCGACAGAAAAACTGCATTAAAGGAATAGTTTGACATTTTGACATATGACAAATTAATTTCTTGCAAAGAGTTAGATCAGCATATACCTCAGCCAACAGCCGGTTAGCTTAGCTTAGCATACAGACTGTAAACATGGGGAAACAGCTGGCCTGGCTCTGTCCAAAAGTAACA
This sequence comes from Morone saxatilis, assembly GCF_004916995.1. Classification (NCBI taxonomy): domain Eukaryota; kingdom Metazoa; phylum Chordata; class Actinopteri; family Moronidae; genus Morone; species Morone saxatilis. Next base: position 5,463,961 of record NW_023339696.1, read on the forward strand.
AAATCTGATTACCAGCGCTTGTAAAGCTAATTTATTTGTTATGTAAAACAATGCAAAATAACAATGTTGCTGTTTTATGGTGGGTAATGTGCCAGACTATTTCTTTGGCTCTGACCAGTTGCCAGGCAACCAGTGGAGACTCCAGAAAGTTACTTCACTCAGCCAAGAAATAGCCCAGCAAATAACCCCTCACGAAAATGGAGAAATTGTGTTTTTTACACGTTGGCTTGTAAATGTTAAACAAATGAGCTTTAGACGTACTGGTGTTCAGATTTTGTTCCCTTTGGACCAAGCCAGGCTAGGCTTTCCCCCTGTTTCCTGTCTTTATGCTAAGGTAAGCTAATGGGCAGCCAGCAGTGCATGTAAGTGTAGTCAGTGGTAGTCGTAAAGGTCCAGTGTGTACAAAATAAATATTATGTCTCATTATGTCAGAAATGGAGATATAATATTCAGAAGTATGTTTTCATTAGTGTATAATCACCTGAAAACTTTAAGTTTTGTGTTTTCATTACCTTAGAATGAGCTGTTTTATCTACAGAGGGAGTGGGTCTTCTTCTATTGAGTCCGCCATGTTTTTCTACAGTAGCCAGAACGACAAACCAAACACTAGCTCTAGATAGGACCTTCTGTGTTTTTTTGAGGCCACCACAGTTTTACATACACATTTGGGAAGGCTGAGCTGTATTATATATATTCATTCCCCACTAGTTACCATTAAATCTGGTCCTTTAAAGTCTCCTATTATCTATAGATCAAAAAATTGTGTGTTCACGTCATTCACACTCTTTTTCTCATTGGGATGTGCTCTGGTAGCTTTTACAATAGTACCTATTAAATTCCAGGTCATACGTGTGAATATCCTCCCATCTCCCGCCAGAAATCTCCCTGTTCTCTGTTTCACCAGCTCATGATTCCTGTCCGCTCCTCCACCCTCTTCACTTTGCTGCCACGTGCCTTGAAAACTGTCCCTGGAAGTAAACCAAGGCTAGGCGCTCTCTTAAGTAAGTGTGTCCCTGAGAAAATAAAGTGAGGACACACTCCAGGCTCTCGTGTTGCTCTGTTATGTCACCAAATCTCAGGCTGAGGGCCCCCCCCCCCGCTCCACTTTCTCTCTGTCCAAGGAGAGATGAGAAACTGTTAAAGAGCCACTTCCTCCTTAGAAGATCTGGGCTTTGCAATGAAGCACAGCCAACACCACCCAAGACACACACATATGCTCACACACACAAACACACCTATATATACACACTCTGCACCGTGTCTCCAAGATCTGTGTTGTGGTTTTGTTTACAGAGGGCTGTCCAGTCTTTTATAAATGGCTCCGTACCAGCTACTGCACTGCTTGTGTTGCACATTCAGATCTCTTTGATTTATGTATTCTCAAGAAGTGTGCCTTCGCTTTCATTTCAAATGATATCAAACTACTGATATCAGGTGTATGTTGCCTAACAGGCACTAATTCTACATAATAATACATAAATAATCTCTTTAGTCCCTCAAATTCTTTGGGATTGGACCTTCAATTTGAACTTGTGGTGTATAAACAAGTGCTGTTCACACTTACAGAGCCTTATTTCAAATTGTCGTCAAGATGCCAAGACTGCATCTCAAACAGATGCTTAAGGGTACCTTGTGGGTCTGTATGGTGACACCAAGGAGCGCGACAAAACGTTGGTATTTGACGCCACGGGAATGAGAGTCCCAATGTACAGGGTCCAGAATTTTGTACTACGTCCCTAGATGCAGCCACAAAACGTATTGTCTTGGGTTGGATTTTTATATGTAGTTTAGGTAAAGTAGTACAAGTGCAAGTGTGATAAAAAGTGTAAACATTACTTTTCTCCACGGCTCTAACTTCTCCCAGTTGCACCTCCTGCTATATGATTGGTGTCTATTTAATGGGGAAAACCTGTCCGTATTGTTATAGTTTTAACATTCCTAAAGGCTCCTCATAGACAGGATTTCATTTTGTAAGAATTTTAGCAGAAAATGCTTATGCTAATGAGTCAATGAGCACATGTGCCCATTGTGCGTGTGTGTTAAATCCCCTCTTCTCTGTGGTGCATCTCTCTCTGGCAGGTTAGTTGGAGGCGTGTGGCATTCTTGGAGCTTCAGAGTATATTTAACCCTGTGGCTCCCCTGCCGGATGGCCCCGCCATATATGGGCCTGAGCTCGGGCAGGCTGGGAAAGACTGGGTGCACGGGGCTGGAGAAACAGCAGCGATGACAGGATGACAGATGAGTGTTGAGAAAGATGAGGGAGTCCACTATGGAGAAGTCAAGAGAGAGAGAGGTTGCGGAGGACAAGAGAGCTCAGTGGCCACCAGTGTTTATCACCCTATTTGCTTGTATTTTATTGACCAGCTGTGGCAGACTCTTTGTTCTGCCCTGTCATATCTTTAGGTAATTTATGGATTGAAAGCAGGCTGAGGAGTACTTAAAGATGCACCAGCTGCAGGTTCAGTTGACTTACATTTGATTGGTGGATTATATGAACTTATATCTCTGTGGCGCACACACAAACCCGGCCCACCAGAAATGTCTGTGAGAGGCTGTCTGCTGTATTGGATGCAGGCTGTAATCAGAAAAACAAGTGTAGCAGCAGCCATGTGAGAGAATACAGAAATGTGACCTTGCAGGCACAAGTGTCAACATTTCTGAGCATGTCACAGTACGTTCAAGTGTGAGTGTGAGACAGACAGACAGACAGACAGACAGACATGCGGACAGAGTCTATGGTATGTATCAGACAGGTGTGTGTGTGTGGGAATCCAAATGTGAGCTCAAATGCAAGGGTGTGTGTGTGTGTGTGTGTATGACAGGTGTTTAGCTAGAATGGTGTTAAGCTTTAAGTGCTGTCCCATCCCAAGCCCTATTCCTGGGGTACATACACACACACACACATACACACACATACACATACACACACATACACACACCATAATAAGTATAAGTAATCATCAATCGGAGGATTGATTAATTGTCTTTGTAGAGAGGTTTAGTAATTATTTATGAAGTGGTAATCAATATTTGCATTCTCATTTTGTCAATAGCAATTACACAAACGAAATAACACACACACACACACACTAACAAACACACACAGACACACACACACACACACCGTAATGTTTCCGAGAGGGTCCTTTCTGATAACTCATTTAAGATTCAACTGACTGTTAACCAAACTCCTCCCTCAACAACAGTGATTGTCCAATCACAGCTTAGCAACCGTAACTAGGCACAGCTTCTCCACATACCATAGTCCTGTTTATGGGGCCATAGTGAGGAAGATATCTGTGAGTTTAGTGGGTGGTAACTTTTTATTTGACCTTCTCCAAAACAAAAACACAAGATAAAAAGTGAAAAGAAAGTTTGTCTAACCATTTACAGTAAGGTGCTAACGTTAGCATGTCAAAGCTAAGTGGTTTCTCGTCCTGGATCATCAGCGGCTGAGGATGCTAACTTTTAGCTTGGGCGTGTGTTAGTTTTAGCACAATATCATGTATGTAGCCATCAAGTGCATATTTGAGAGTCCCTATTTGAAACAAATACTTGAGGAGGTATCGTTTACAACCAACTCATGAAGCTAATGTTAGTGTAATTAGCTACAATTGATAGTTTCTGCCAGCGACCTCTATCAAAATTGGCCATCCCCGGCTAGAAATGAGAAGCTGCTTTGTTTTTGTTTTGTTTTTTAACCTTTATAACCTCTGTCCAAAATCAAGGACCTGTTGTTTGTAAAATTATGAAGACTTTCGAGTAGTAAATCTGCCACCGTTATCATTGCAAACTGCGTAGTGCTGTGTAAAAATGGGAATGGTAGGCGTAGATAAAGAAAGGGGTTTTGGTCTAAAGCAACAAATGTAGATCAACATATAAAAATATTGAACAGTAAAGAGAGCATCTTTCATCATCTACAGTAGACTATAAGCTTACACAAAAATATTAAAAGTCTACATACTACCATCCCAATCATAACAAAGCATGAAAATATGATTGTACATGTTTGTAGGTTTAAATATTTAAATTCTGTCATGTACAAGCAGTTTCAACACGTCTCATAAACCAGTGACAAATGTTGTATGCTACCCAAGTAGCAAACAACCTCAGTAGCTGACTTGTGTGCGTACATACAGTCAGACGACGACCCCGGGCCCTATAAATCACCTGCAGTATGCGTGGAGCTCGATTACCGCTCCAGAGCTGGAACCAAAAGAGCCGAGTGCTGAAAGAGGAGCCAAGTAAATAATATAACACTGAGTCCATCACTGCCGCTCTGGAACAATTCTCAGTGGGAGTCTATGATGGGCACTCAGAGAGGAAAACATTGGCCCCGTCCCTTTAGGAAATGAAAATGGACTACCTGTGAGAAGATTAAGTATTTTAATGCTATAATGAATCATAATATTTGCTCATAAAAGTAAGTTTTTCCAGGGGTAATTCTTGAGATATTCTGACACAACATTTAGGATTAATGTATATATAAAAACCAGTTGTTATTGTCTTTAATAATCTGGAAAATGAATGTAATTGACAGTGTAAAGGGTCACGGCTACAAAGGACGGCAAAAATAGTTAGCTGAACAGAAGGTCTCATTTCTCCAGAGCCAGTTGACAACACTTCCTATTAATAGTTAGGATTGTCCTTGGGTATTTTTATAAAAGGAGTTGGGGTGTGTGTGAGCGAGTGTGTGTGCATTAGCGAACGTAAGGCAGAAGGGGATGAAGCTTTCTCGGAGAAGACGGATCAAAAAAAGCTCGTATTACAGCAGCTTTACGCACCGCTCGGCTAATGCGTCACACTTCGCCTTCATTCATTGGCCTGTATCACCTTCCCCAAATCTTCTCCTCCACCCTTCTCCGTACACTTGGTGTCACTTATTCCATGTATCTCTGTTTTTGTCTGTCATTTTCTCCACAGTCTTTTTTACACACATACACACACACCCCTGGTCTATTTTTAGCGTGCTGTGGGGTTTGAAGGTAGAGTTGTGTCGACCCCTTGTCTCACCCCAGCTCCAGGCCTTACAAGGACCCCCCGGTAGACACGGTCGTCTAGCAACCGGCCGTGTTTGCACCTAAGCTGTGAAGGTCCAGTGCACGACCCGCACCTGCCCCTCATCATCTTAATTATCACCATCCCCCATCCTCCTTCATACAGTATCATCATCATTTTGTCTCATGTGCTAATGCAGCAAAAAGGAGAGACACGAAGTTGAGCTCGCTGCGTCTGCAGTTGCTGTGAGGAAACTGATAATGTGATTTATATCTGGTTGGACTGTAATAAGCGACTGAGATGACATAACAATAACACGCCGTCTGTAAAATGTATAAAAACGGTATGTAGTGTACTTCCTTTTTGAAAAGAATATTTATTTATAACATTTCACTCTTGGCAGCAGCACATGCCTGCAGGGAACAATACGGATCAATTCTCACAAACACACACACTGCTTTAAAGTGTGCAGTGAGTTTGAAACAGAAAAAGCTCAGTGAACCTCTTTCATCTATGAATTAAATGTCCAGTGTTACAAGTATGTAACAAGTAGTACGAGTATGCCACTTACAGTATTGCACTCACTAAAACACTGTCAGACTCACGATGGACAATGAATAAAAAAGGATCAAAATCGAGCCGCTGGCCTCAAGCAGAGATGAGGCCTACAGAGGTCCTCACACCGAAACTTTAGTCTTCAGATTCAACTGACTCTTGAATCTGGCTTTAAAATGTAATAGTGCTCCCTAAGATGTGTAAACAGACTTTGATGAGTAAAACCAGTTCCTCTTTAAAGTTTAAAGTTATAATACTGTCTATATTATGTATTATTATTATGTATCTGAAAGTTTGAAAAAAAATCCGATAGCGGTAGGGCTTTATTGAGGGATCTACTGGTTGGAATATGGGAACATGTTAGGACACAGTGTTTTTCGAGCCTGAGTAGCCTTTTAATTAAAAATCAGGTAATTTTGGTTTAAGAAAAGTGAGAATTGATGAGCTTTATTGCAGTAAATATCAATAACTTCATATACATTGATCAGCCATAGCATTATGACCACCAGGGCACCCTGGTTTTAGAGATGCTCTGACCCAGTCGTCTAGCCATCACAATTTGGCCCTTGTCAAAGTCGCTCAAATCCTCACGCTGCCCATTTTTCCTGCTTCTAACACATCAACTTTGAGGACAAAATGTTCACTTGCTCCTAATTATCCCACCCACTGACAGGAGCCATGATACACCAGATACATCCAAGTGTTATTCACCTTCACCTGTCAGTGCTCATAATGTGATGACGGAATCGGTGTATAGTATTACTGGGAAATACGCAAATTCACTTTGTTGAGAGTTAGATGAGAAGATTATTACCAATATTATGCTTGTACAGTAAATATTACTGCTAGCAGCCTTTTAACTTAGCACAAAGACTGGAAAGAGGGGGAAACAGCTTCTCTGGCTCTATACAAAGATTGGTGTTTACCCAGTCTTTGTGCTAAGCTAACTGATAGCTGGCTGTAGCTTCATATTTACCGTACGAACACGAGATATCACGAGAAAATGAGTAGGCTAAGTGTGCTTCCCAAAATGTCTTTAACATTGGATGACCTGTGATTACTGTCAATATGTACTAGAATGGAAATGAGATGTGCTTAAAATATACACACAACAAATGAACAGCCCCAATGTTAAATTTCATCATCATTATCTCTAGCTTTGAAGTTATTGAACATCATCCTTACAATTATTATCACAATCACACTGCTGTGCCATCTTTACAAGAATTCCCATTATAGCCAATTATATCAACCATCATCTTTATTATTATCTTTCTATGCCGAGTCACTGTTTTACCCCATTTCCCCCTGATGTCCATCAATGTCATAAAGTCCAATTATGTTAATCATCCCACCGAGACACAGAGTGAGCAGCACAGAGTGTGACAGTGAGCTGTGATAATGATGGCAGGGCTAGAAGGAGAGTGGAGGAGCAGAAAGGTCAAGGCCATTAGGAAGAGACAGCTGCTGGAGACAGAGTGACATGTTGGAGGGCAGAAGAGTCTCTAAGTGTCCTGTAAAAAATAAATATCAACACAGGCTGAGGGCAAGCAGGAGGGACTAATAAAATATGACAATAACACAGTAAATTAAAGGGTCAAAGTGAGTGATGATGTTTTTCAGGCTATTTCATTTATAACTGTATGAGGAGACTCCACAGAGAGGAAGCAGTCCCCATAACCCGCTGAGGATTAAATATCAAATAAAACTGTTTGAACAAGCCTTTGGTGTTCAGTGAATCACAGAGTACAGAAAACTGCTCCTGTGCTGTTCTCTATGGGTTTCAACTTGTTGGATCACAGATCAGTAAAGATCTTTTTGCCTATAATAGATGAGTCAAACGGTTCAGAGATCAGTGCAGCAGCAGTGGGAGTCCTGTGTGAATCAACGTTGATTTACACCTTAAACCTGCAGTAACTATTTTTTTGGCCACCTGGGGTCAGTGGAAACAAACTGTGAACACAACATTAACATGCTATCACCTTTAAAGGTATAACAATGAGTTTTGAACTGGTTATGAAACAATCTCATTGTAATACTGATGCCTCTATGACCTACATACATAAACAAGACCATCAGCGACAGCACTGGCTATTTCTGTATAGTTATTCTTAATGTCTGCCACCGGGCAACAAAACGAAAACAATCAGCTGAAAGATGCAACTGGCAGTAACTGCAGAGCCGAACCTTACAAACAACCTTACAAGTATTCATGTCATCCTTATCCTCCAATCAATATACAAATATTGATTATAGCTGCTATAGTGGCAAACATGCTAGCACAGTAAAGGACAAACTTGTGTCAGTTGGATGTTTGGATTATTAAAAGACAGAGCGTTGTATAACTGCACCGGCTCATGTGCAGAGTAAAGTAAGAGAGAGGTGATGACACCCATGACAGTAAGGAGCTATCCAGGCGCCATGCAATGCTTTTAATTGCATATACAGTGTAGTATACACCAATATACTACATATATTTAATGTGCCATATTGGCCTCATTATTGATTGATAAAAACATGAGCAAGTTCTGATATAATACGACACTGTCAGTTGTTCATCACAATATCATTGCCACATTCTGTATGTAATGTTTCACTATTTTCCTCTCTGCCTTTTTAATTTTGTCACATCTTAAATATATGCAGCGAATTCATGCATATTCATTAAAAATGTGGAGGATAACTTTAAAAAAGTTAGAAAAATAACTTATTTGCATTGTGGTCCTCCATTATTGAGCAAAAAACCCAACTGGGTCACATTAGAGATTTTTATTTCTTCTCACCTAACTGAATAAAAACCAACATCAGTGAATAATGTTGTTTTGATGACTGATTTATTACAGTATAGAAATGACCTCTTACTGCTTACACAAGCTACAAAAAACTCTTCATATAATTCATTCAATTTGAAAAATCATCACTGTTCTCAATACTGGACAAATGCATAAAATCTAGTAAAGCGCAGACATTTTTTAGAAATACATAATCTCAAAGTTACATAATTACTGTTTTTAAGACATTGATAGAAATGTGTAAAAACTTCACAGAGCAATAAAAATATCCCATTTGCTCAAAATGTGAACCGAAGAGCCATTCACAGTGGACATGATGGCGAAGCAAGGACGTTATAAGTTACTCATAATAAACTGTAGTTCACATTTAATAAAAGATATCAGGTATTCGTGGATACACACGATTAATGAATTCATTTCAGAGAGGTGGAATTTGTCAAAAATTTAAAACATATACATATTGATATATACACACATAATAAGAGAACCCACTTTAAACACAGTTCTTTCCAGTTTAAAGCCATCAGTAAGTATTTTGAAAACAGGATTCCCAAAAGGAGATTCATGTTAGAAATCATTTTATGAGGAAAAGCAATGCCTTATTTTGTGATGATTTCTTAAATATCAAAAAAAGGGTTCTTACATTTAAAGTGTAATCTACACAGATACAAACATTCATGCAATAAATGACCTGAAAGTGAATTTAATTCAGTCCATGTTTGATCCCTACAAACTAATAAACGAGATAAACAGATAAAAGAGGAACTGATTGTCAGGCTGGTTCAACGTAGCTGGTCCCGTTGTCGATCTAACAGAAGACACTTTAACTTTTTAAATGTTAGTATAAACTTTTAAAAGATAGATGAGCTGACGGAGGAGCGGGTCATTAAACATATTTCCACAGGCACCAGACTCTGGCCAGCAGGGACTGTCAGGGTCCAAACACATACACACACACAAACACACACGCACACACACGCGCACACACGCACACACACACACACACACTCGTTTTCAACATGGTCCAGTTCTCTTTCATTGGCATATGCATCTTTCTTGTTAGTAGCATTATACATATACAGTATAATATCTGGATTATAATAACATGAAGACTAATAATAAGAAGAATACAGAAGGGCTCAAATTTGTCTGCAGCCAATAGTTAAACAAAAAATTATTTTAGTGTCACGACAATAAAAAAATGTCGCTGATGTCTCTGTAAGAAAAGAATCCCTATAAAATCTGTGTGTGTGAGAGGTGAGCTGAGGGGCCCTATAGGTTGCTGAAGAGTTCATTTTTCTTGGTCCAGTCCATGGGCGGGGCTCTCTTGTTGGAGCGTTTCTGGTGGGCGAGCTCTTTTACCTGCTGCAGGGACAGGTTGAGCGCTGGGATGGCATCTGCAATGAAACCCTGAGTAATGAAGAAAAAAAAAGAAAGAAAAACGTCAACATATTTTGGCGAGAACCTGCTGTCTTTTGAAAGCTGATAAACATTTCCTGTGACGTACCTCAGGTGGGGTGTTTGTGGGCGGGGTTGTGAGCGAGGCATTGGACGAGGCGTTGGATGGAGAAGGACTGACTGACAGCTTTGAGTCCCTCTGTGCCTCTATGGCCCCTCTGCCATTCACCTGGGAACACAAACACATCATTAAATAGACTGACAAACCATTGAATATATAGTCAAGGTGAAAAGTGACCTGTTTCAAAGTGTGATTGAGATTACCCTTTTTATTTTTTAAAACCACAGTGCAATACCAGATCCCACCACATGGGGGCAGCCTTGGATTTGAGTTGGATCATAAATTTGCCTTAGAAGTTTGACATTGTCAAACATGTTTCTCTAACACATAATTAGTTCAGCAAAAAGCAAAATATTATAAAGCACAAAGTACAAAGTAAGACCAATTAATGTGGAGTTCTAAGCTTCCTTCTTAGCAGTTATACTGTTAATGTATTGATCTGGGAATTACTAATGACATCTATTTAACAGTAGTATCTGTGGGTGAGGAGAAGGTCACAGAATCAACAAAAGCAATTTAAAATTTGTTTTGTAATAGTGGTGAAATTTGAGAAACTCTTTGTGTTTGAATAGCTTTTTGCAGTTATCAGTATTCGTGTCTTCAGCTCACTAAATAAAGCCAGTAAAACCTGCTCATACTGAAGGATTTTTTAACAAACCAGCCTTTAAAGATGACTTCTCCCTGACCTCTGCCCCTCCCTCTTAGCACTTCAACCTTTTAATGAGTAACAGTTATGCAACAATATGTGGAACATGTAACTTCACTGCTACACATACAGTTCCTGAGTAACGGGAAGCCCGGTGAAGCTTCAATTTGCATACTTGGCCAAATGCCTGAGCGGAAGGCAGCCACAGTCGGTACAGTAGTTTGTGTTCTGGTGTTTTCATACAAGTCTGGAATTATCTCTATCTGATCTGAACACTGATTTACATAAAAGTCTAGTGTGTCCGCCTGGGAACTAGAAACTCAGGTAACCTGAGAGACCCTCAAAAAGCATTCCTGTGATGGTACTAGCAACCAAGAAGAGGTTAGGAAAACAGGATTTCATTTTTTTATTTTTTTTTTTTGGGGGGGGCGGGATATGCTTATTCTCTTTCTGGTGGAGAGGATAACATTAATAACAAAATGCATTTACCAAAATCAAAATAAAGTACTATAAGTAATAAAGGCACATAACCCCTGTAAAAAGCTGATCAGTTGTTTTGAAGGTGTGTTCAGATTTGCATCATTCATGTGACTTTAACTGCTGCTAACTGCTGTTTATCTGTTCATTATAAGTCTCTCTCCATTTCCTCCTCTCTCTGTATTATGCAAATTGCATCAAAATTTGCTTCACGTTCACACAGTTACACAAAAAATATATAATGTGTTAATTAGTGATCTTCAGAGCTGCTGGTAGGTGGATTACATCCCCTTGGACGAAGCCAGGCTAGCTGTTTCCCCCTGTTTCCAGTCTTTATGCTAAACTAAGCTAATATATAACCGTATAGACATGATAGTGGTATCAATCTTCTCATCTAACTCTCTGCATGAAAACAAATAAGCGTATTTCCCAAGATGTCGAACTATTCCCTCGAGCATGTGAGTGGGTGCATGTTGAGCAGTGGCCTGTGTGTCTCGCCCAAATACTTCATAAAACACAAACAAGCAACTTTATCTATTGGATTATTTTTATTTTGTACACAGAATCTGTCCTTGCTCAAACACTTTCAAATAATTTAAAGTTAATGGAGCGCTGGCTGGGTGGAGTTTTCCACATAATACCATACAATGAACACCAGAATGTTTAGACAATCACAGGAAAGCTCGTTCAGTACACGTCTCTGTGATTAATAACTCAATTCTCTGATGTGGCAAACTATAACTGAGAAAATGCTGCGTGTTTCTTTCAAATGCTGTTCGACCTTGGCTGCGAGTGCCACACGAGGAGCTACAGAGTGTTCAAAGCATAAGGCTGAACTATTATTGTTCTCCCCTCTGCCAGGAAGGAGAGGCTGCATCGGTGAAGAGGGAAGTTGCTGCTGTGGGAGACCGACAGCTTTTTAAAGTTAAAATCCCGCTTTTAGCTTTGCTCTAAAACAAAATGATAGCAGTACACTGCTGGTGAATCTTACCTTCTCCTCCATCCCTCCATTAATGACAGGCTCCGGAAGTGGACCTGTAGGCATAAAAATGACACAAGAATCAGCCACAGGCTCCAAAAAACTCAACTCTTTCAGTCTTTCCCCGTCTGCAGTCCTTCAGTCCCAGTCCTGCACCATCAGAGCAGAGAGCTCCACTCTGCTAGATCAAGAGTCTTTCTGCAGCTCACCTTTCATTCCACCAACACCTACTCTATTACATAGCACAGGTATGAGCAGATCATCTATTATTCACACAAGGTTCATCTTCTACAAGATCGTGCTCATCCTCCTCCTCCTCCTCAGATAAATCCACAAACCCTCTACATATCCAATACTTGTAGTGGAACATTTCCCCTCTGTCTTTTTTCTCATAAAAATGCACTAAGGTGTTTTTGAGAGGTGGTAACTGCAGACAGACGTCATCACAGAGGTCCGACACATCCCTTACCTTCCATCCCTCTGATCCTCTGCACAGCAGAAAACTGTTTTTAAGCTAATGATGATTATTACTGGAGATAGCAGCTGCTCCTCCAGGGTTAATCTGAGATTCGAGTCCTCCTCAGGTCCTGTGTGTGTGTGAGTGTGTGTCTATGTGTGTGCGTTTGTGTCCCTGACTCTGAGAGGAGCCTCTCCAAGTCCGAATACAGCTCCAACTCCAGCCTGAGAGGCCACTTGGACCGAGCGCCTTGGAAACCAAACAAAGCTGCTGGCCAGCCGGGCAGCTCAGAGAGGGGTTGTGTGTGTGTGTGTGTGTGAGTGGGTGTGTGTGTGTGTGTGTGTGTGTGTGCATGTCAAGGAGTCCGAATTTCGTAGGCGCAGGCTGCTCCTGCTGATCGGCCAGCCCATGTGAACTGTGCCGGCACGTTTACCTGGGCAACACCTCACTGAAAATCTCTCTCCTTGTAGGCCGATTATATTATTCTTAATTCCTTGACTGAACACTGGAACGGTTTAGCACGGAAAATTTATTTGAAACATCTGCCCTTTTCAATCGTATTTCTTTCGCAAGAATAAGTACACAACATAAGACATGTCACTCCTGTGCTTACTAGCTTTAGATATATTTTAATGTATAAATAATCAACTATTATGAGACCTCGGCCCGCGAGAACTCTTTCAAACCATCAACACTTACAACATGTGTCGATATCTCGCAATATCCCCAAAAAACAAAATACAGAATCGCATTCCTCCGCTTTCCTGCCGGTACAGGAGCGGACTGCATCCTCACCCCCTGCCCCCTGGACCGTCTGTTTGCCATGCCAATAGCTGGCAGCTACCATGCTGCCGTTACATGAGGGGTCTCATTGGGTGTTAGGAGCTGGCACTCAGCATTTGGCCAAGCACAGGACAGACACACGACACAGCCATACACCAAGCACACATCACACACACACACCCCCCCCACACACATCACACACGACACACCATGCCTAAGGGATCGTGGCTATGGGATGAAAGGCCTCTCAAACAGCAGAAGAAACTAGATCTAGACTGTATATGAGGCCCCCCTGGGTGGCGCTGCTGGTAGCGTATCCAGGAACTGATTTAAGTTAAGTTACACGTTTTGGGTAGGCAGGCACTGGGGTTCCCTACAGCTCCCTGGGTGTGACCATATCGGAGATCAGTCATTTATCCATTTACTTAAGGCTTGAAGGTTCATTACTGTCCTTGAAATAGCAGTTTGACAAAAAAGTCTAGACAATTATCCCCTTGCTGGAAATTTTTCTGGAGCCGAATCTTGTGGCCTTCATCAGCTGATAGTCATTACCAATATGTTTCAATTTCATATTTATAAAAGATAACAACCGAACCATCTCCATGACAACTGGAGTTTAAAAGTTGAAACGTCCAGAAAATTGGAAAGTCGACCTTGTTGTGATGTTTTGTTTTGTTTGCAATGTGATATTAAACTTTTGTGAGAGAGGGATCTGTATTTAAGCCTTCCCACAAACAACAGTGTTACTCAGTCTGACTCTGATCCGTCTGATCTGATCTATTTATGTCTAAAAGATTAACTTTCTCCACGGGGCATCAACATGAGGTGGGGGGCAGGAAGCGGCTAAGCGTCTTTGTCTGCGTTTCTTGGCAGAGAGAGAAATTTAAAAAAAAAAAGGATGCAGGATATAGTGAGAGATAGGAAGAATTAAAGGAGGAGATAAGGAAAGCAGAGCCAAGAAACTGTGTGCCAGACTTTAAATCTGGCGGGACTGAGAGGAGGACATGAGGAGGCAACGTCTAGCGTCTACAACACTGTCTATAAGGGACAATGAACCTGGAGAAAAACATTACGGGCTAATAGCGGTCATTCACTCTGTCCTCTCACCGGTGAGGTGATCCGAGGTGGGGGTCACCCGGCACCTCTTGAAGAAGGCGTCTGTGTCGGGGTCCACCACCAGCAGACGGACCACATCCCCGCCAACTTTAATGGCAGCCACTACTTCTGAATGCATCTTCCCTTCCACAGACACACCGTTCACCTAAGGAGAAAAAGAGATTATTTTTTAAACTTGTACCATGGCTGGAAATCCTTCAAAATAAAAAAAAGAAGTATTTATTGTTTCTATTTTTTCTTCGGGGCTGTCTCGTCTGTTCCCACTGAGAAGTGAACAAACTGTTTTTAGTCAGGATTTCTTTCTCAATATTATCACTACGTCTGCCAGAGGCTCCAGGGCAGGAAATCCTGTGTGTCCTCGCGCAAATGCACGTACGCCTGCACACACAAACATTCTTTCAACCACTAACTTGCAAAACAATCGTCACAACGTGCGCAACAGCCTGCTGCCCCCCGGAGTTATGATTTTTTTTTGGTTTAGTTTGTGCTTTAAATCAACTTTTATCCATGTTTTCATGTTATGTGGTACTTGACTGCGTGACAGCTGTACTTTAACTCTCTGGTATACAGTAACTCAACATGTCAGGTGGCTCCCTCCCACACCAGCTGAGCGTACTGGGATAAAATCACCATGGGAAACCATGTGAGAAATGTCTTGAAGGGCGTGTGTATGTGTGTGTGTGCGTGTTTGTGCTTAGGTCATAGGGTGGACCTGCATGTGTAAGCCAGTCCCACAGAGGAAGCTGGACAATAGCTGCTTGGCCAGTAACAGCAGTAACAATGGCTGTCCGCTCCCCACAAAGCCCCGCTCCTCAGTGGGTGGCGTGGCTGTCTGGGGCCCTTTGGGGGACTGCAAACCCTTCCCTAGACACTCTTACGAACCCAGAACTGTGTGGTACTTTTAATCCCCCTGTCCTCTTTCTGTCCTCCTTCTCTTCTGATTCTTCCTTTTCATTTGCCTCTAGTTGTTATACTTTATGTGTCTTAAAGTGAAGGGAGGCATGAATGATTGCCCACATCAGTGGACATGCCACCGCTCTGATTTGACCATGTGTTTAAAAAAAGTGTATTACACTGAATGAGTCAAAGATATTCATTGTGAGTTGTTTCTGCTTCTGCTGGCTGGATAATAAGTGGAAGTATTTTGAAACCACAAGGTTTATGGTTATAATATCTATTACAGGACAATAAATAGCAGTCGTACTCTGTGGTCGGCCTAAAAATAACTCTCAAACATTAGGACATATTGCAATCAATTTTGCTTAAACTGTTATTCTAACTTTTATCATTTTATAACATTTTAATGACACTCTTTGAGAGAAGTTTATTATTATTTTGAATCTCCTACGTTGCTGCTGCTTTGAGAATTTGTAGTAATTCATATTGTGATTTTAGATTTATTTATTTTTTACACACGTCTCTCTGCAGGCCATTGTACGCTAAAAGGGGAGGTGGGCAGAGCAGACCCCAGACCAGTTACGAAGCTGATTATTCCAGTGTGAGGCTGCTAACAGTGACAACAGTGTCACACCAGAGACCTCTGGGGGATTTAAGACCTCACACAGCGGCTGTTAGTTCACTTCACATTCCTCTGAACACACAGTTAACTTTGCAAAAAGAGCTGACCACTTCTGAGTACAGTATTCAGAAGAACAGGTTCACTTAGACACTATTGGAGAGTATTTTCTTAGGTGGGGGGAATATTCAAATCCTTTACATAAGTAAAAGTACAAATCCCACACTGTTAAAATACTCTTTTACAAGGAAAAGTCCTGCATTGAAAAACAGAAAAAAGTAAATGTAGTCAGTTACTTTCCCCCACAACTTTTCTGTCACTTTTATATTTAATCCTGAAACATTACAAAATGCCAGAAGAATCAGTCACTGAAGACGAATGAAGCTACTACAAGGTTACATCTACACCGAACGTAACAAGGGTACATTTTCACACCGTGTAACCAAAAAATAAATTAGTGGAGCGCTAGAAAGGCATTTTTTTCTCATGGAAAGTAAACAGGTTTTCTACCTTTTACAGGCACCACACATTCTTCTCTATTTTTATCCAAGTTAAAAAAAAAAGGCTGCCTAGAGCGGAAGTGTGGCAGACCAATCAGGATGCACTATTTGTATGGATATTTTTGTGGACCTCTAAGGACTCTAATCAGTTTTTTCTCACAAAGTTGAAAAGTACATTTCCTTAAAACTGCCAAGGATGTACATTAATGCTTCTTACATAAGACTAAGATTGGGCACCCTGTTCAAGGAGTTTCTAAACTAGAAAGTCATCTTCAAAGACCATTAATAATTTTCCTAAATGTCCCTCTTATTGCACCATATTGAGTTCCCGCCCTGAATGGTCTGACAGTAGTCTAGTCTAGCATTGACCTTAATAAAGTACCTGTACTATCCTGTCCTTAGGCTGCAGGCCGGACCTCTCTGCTGGAGAGTCCTCATCCACAGCTCTGATATATTGGCCCGGCCGCGCCCGCTCGCTGTGCAGGTTGAAGCCATATCCGTTAGACCCTCGCTTGATCACACAGAGACGAGGCCGAAGTTCAGTGCACGCCTCCTGGAAGAGGCCGGAGGAGAGAGAAATCAGATGCAGCATGTTAATACACTGTATGTGACACACACCAATAGACCAAAACATCTGAAAAATACCTCCACCATGGGTGTCTGTTCAGGAAGAACAACAGGCACAAAGATTACGGAGAGCTCCTGTGACTCGTTAACCATGAATATAAAGCCGAGGTTGAACATGCAGGTGGCTGCTGCATGCTGATGTGTTGTGCTGTGTGTTTTTGACAATCATGAGTAAACTGGGGCGGCTGTTTGACTCCACGTGACTCCAAACTGCTCGCCAGGAAGGAAGAGGGCCTCAAAGGCATCTGATTGGAGGTCTGCTGGGAAGGTCTACGGAGAATTTGGGGAGGGGGCAGATGGAGGCAGTCGACTTAACTCTGGCCTTGTCGGCCTGAGGAAGGGACCGGTTCCGGTGTGGTCTGCGGGCCCTGCTCACTCCAGGCTCCAAGGAGGACAATGTAAGCTGGGTGTTGACCTCTGACCGCCTCCCCCTTGCCCTGTCCCGTCCAGTCCCGCTCTGGGATGGCAGGAAGAGTTAGAGCTGTATTGTCATCCAGGAAAAAACGCAAGCTCGAACCAAGAACCTCCCTTCCGCTGTATGGATGAAGCAGTTTCTTTATTTAGCAGAAGGGGTTTTAAATTGTTTGTCATCAAAGAGGTCAGTGAACAGAGTTAAATACAGGAGCCACAGAACTCAGGACAGACAACACTGGTCAGGATACTCTTTGTCATTGTGACCAAATCTGACCTGACACTCCCTCTACATCGTTCTTCGTGTGCTCCCGCCCTCTGTCAACTGAACACTCAAAGACAATGAACCTTCTACAAATAAGTCAGTGTGAATGACTCACTTTGTAGGAGGCTGATTGATTAAAGCTACTTCAAAACATCACTGCACATAAATTAACTTATAATAACTGAGGCAGCCTGACTCAACATTTTCTCTCATATACAACTTGGTACCAGAGTGACTGTTACTTCTCCGTATTACGTAAGCCAGTTGTTTCAAGAACTATTTTTCTCCCAGTAAAGCACTTAGAAAAAAAACATGACTTTTCTGACTTTTTCTGATTTGGTCCAATTTCCAGAAAGTACATAAAAATAGCATGAGAGGATATTTTATTTCCAATTAAACCTTTTAGGAAAAAGAACAAACAGAATTAACGGGAATAAAGGCACAAAAATAGGACACTATCCAAGGTTGTACGTTTATATACAGACTGGATCTTTGACAGATTTTATTTTTATATGATAAGATATGATAAAATATACAGATCTGGATACAGATCCATGAACTTGTATACTATTGGATCTTTCCAGATACAGGTCCTTTTTGTCCAGTGATGGATCTTTTTAAAAACACACTTTGTAAACTTTGTACATTGGTGACTCATAATAAAGTGAGTGGAGCTTTCAAACTGGGAACTTTATTTCCCAGAAATCATGTGATGTGACAACAGTAAATTGCACACACAGCACTTGTGTGTTTATCAATCCAGGTGATCCTTGACCACTTTAAAACACTTTTAGGATAGGATAGCAGAAGGGGTACAGAGGTAACAGGGTTTATATTAGTGAGTCCATCCAGTTTGCAGCAGTTTCACTTATAGGTTTTAAAAGGATAGTTTGACATAAGTGAATAAGATTATTTCCTAAAATGTATTCCTTTAAGCTCCTGTCACTTTACCACAGCCCCTCCTTACCCTAAATACACACACACACACATATATATATATATATATATATATGTGTATACTCTATAAACAATCTAAAACAAAAGCATTATGGGAAATAAGGTATAGCGTTCCACACTTCCTCAGATATAATAAATGTAATGTTTAACTAACAGCAGTCTGTTCTCATGAATGATGCAGATTAGCCGTCTTTGTGACCGTCTCTGTCAAGAGCCTGCTGATCCGATGTGCTCCTGATAAGAGCCCTACATCATAATGGGTACTATGTAATTACCTGGAAACAGTTGTCTTGATTGCCCACGTCATTTACCTTCTCAAGTGTTACACCCAAAACTCAAATAAAACCACCTTCCTTCAGTTCTTCAAATGTAAGACATGCAATCCACAGCGCAGATTAAACAGGGAAGTTCTGTGTTTTCTCTTTTATTTTAATAAACGGTCAGTTAAGCTGCTGTAAGTTTGCTGTGAGTGTTTCTTATTACTAAACTTCCCTCCTCTGAAGCCGCAATGAACTAACAGAGCTTTCTATCTTCTACTTTAGCTGTGGGATGGCAGAGTAAAGCATCACGTGCATGAAGCCTGGTGCGTGCCACATATTAGACTACAAGGTGTTTTCATTTCATGCAACAAATTAAGGAGCGATCAATCAATGTAACAGTAAAGTACTATCCATGATTCATATATTGGACGAAGAGCAGATGAGGGCAATCAATACACACTACAGCCTTGGCATGAGACTCACTGACACTCATCGGGTGCTCTGGCTGACGTTAGGCGTCCCTGCGCAGGGAGAGAGGGTGCAAGAGGCTCTGGCAGGGACAACAGAGGAGGGTTTGTGTCCAAGAGCAGTGGAGGACAGAAGAATCTCCACGAGGGTCTGAAATCTGTGGAATCTGCTGAACACACACAAGCCAGGAGGAGAACCGAGGACTCACTACTTGTCAGACGTGCATGCTTGTGTTTCTGTTGCACATTGCTGGTATTACAACAAATACAATGTACGTTCTCCATAACGTAACATGGCATTGCACTGGACACATCAAAGATACAACAGCAGAACAACAACAGAACATTCACGGGACGTTGTGTGAATTACAAACTGAAACTCCTCCACATACAATCAGCTGGGACTAAAACAGTGTGACAACTAAATGTTTGTTACAGATAGGCTTAGTGTAGTGAGGTCAGCATTATTTCTGTATACTTCCACTAGTCACTCTATTTCTCAGACCCTAAAGCATCTGCAAGTACATGATATGTGAAAGGAAAACACAGATAAATTCATCTACTTCCTCAGATTTAGTTTGGCTGTTGTAAGCCTGTGGCAGGCCTGTGAAAACCTTCCACTTCCTCATGTAATTTGATAGCTGACTGTCAGCTGGATACATTCACTACAAAGTTTCTGTAACCATCAAGCAAATACTTTGAACACACACAATGTTACACTCAATTACTATGACCCCTCCCCAGCATCAATATTTTATCTATAAGGGCAGTATCACTTTAAGATCAAAGTCAGTTTCTATTGTGTGAAATGTTCCTCTCAGCCCAGAAGAATAGCATTTTGAGATTAACACAGTTTCTCTGTGACACAAACTTTCCTTTGAGGAGGGAAGTGTTGAACAGGAACTTTTGACACATTTTCCCTCACTATGCTTCCCTCTGCTGTGGCTCAACTTCCTGACCTAAAAGAGAAATCTATATACAAAAACACACCCAAGCATATGCACAAAAACACACATGCAGTGACCCATCATGGGAAAGGAGGCTTTCAGTAGTTAGCATATAGAGGATGAACTGTCTCTAGAGAGCAGGGAATGGTGTGTTTGACATCTAATAAAAGAAGCCAGGCATCAACAAGCTTCTCTGAAATGCTGGTTTGCACAACCACAAGGCGAATCTGACACGGATTAGGAGCTCAACCTGTCACTGATCCCGCAACATAAACATGGCTCTCAGACTCATCCTGTCTAAACTTGCAATTGTGAATATGAGGGAGGAATGATGAGCTTATGATTGCTGAAAATCATTTTTTTTGGGATTAAACAAATATGATGTCTCACAGTACATGTATCATGATACCATTGTTTCCTTGGATCATGCATCATGAGTTGTACTGCTCTAAAACACTGATATAATTTCTGTTAACTCTCTATTTTAAATTGAACATCAGCAGATAATGACAAGTTGCTTAGTATGAAATAACAGTGACCACTATTGCTGAAACAGCATTAACACTGACTTGCGTGGATAAAAAGTTAAGTAACACCGGGCAGTTCAAATAAAGTGAAACAATTTTATGTCATGTAGGAAGCAGAACTGCATTATTTGTTTGACTTATGTTTACTGAACTGACTTTACTCTAATGTCTGCTGCTGTTAATGTCTGAGTGTAGTTTCTATCTCCACTCCCAGCTTTGAATACCAATCATTGCGAAACAATGCCAGGGCCCGTGTTAATATTCTCAAAACACACTTCTGAGTCACACGGCTGCCTCACAAATCGCACTGCATCTGCTGCTCCAGCACACAGTTTGTGTATGTGTTCTCAAGAGTTTAAAGATTCCCCTCACAGATTGATGTAACCCTGTTTTAGACCTTGTTCTGGTTTTCCTCAGGAAGCAGTGATAACCAAGAGATAAGATACCGATGCAAAGTTCAACCTACAGGCCCTCTCTCGAGGCACCTTGAACCGCTTTTCTAGGGAACTGTCTTCCTGAAGATTTAACTCTCTTGGGTCAAAATGGAAGAATTCGCTGAATCCCTGAATCCCGAAAGTCATTAAGATATCTTAACTCACAAACATTACATTATTGTTGCACATTGTTAAAGCATTGAATATAAATATCTAAAGGTGGCACTATAAATATATATATATATATATATATATATATTTCCACATTTTCTGATTTTCCAAATCTTTTTTTCAAATAAAATAAGCCTATTTCAGATCATTAAATTATCTGAGCTAATTTCAATATTAATCTAAAGAAATGTGTTTAATTTGACAACAAACTGGGGTGGCCCATGTTTGTGCATCATACTAACATTTGCTCATTAGTACTAAACATAGTGCAGCTGATGGGGCTGTCATTTGGTGGTATTTAATCATAAACCAAACTATTGGACAAATGAGCAATCTGACTTGATGATGGCGCTCGATAAAAAGTCAGAGGATCACCAAAGTTATTACAGTTCTGGGCTACCTAAATGTTACACACTAGACCTTTAAATGTCAGCATTTCATCCATATTTCCCCACATAAAGAGCACGTAATCTTTGTTTCTGCCGTCGAGGTACCCACAGGTGAGTGTTTGACAAGCCAGATTAATTGCATCTTCAAAACCCTCTCAGGGAGTATTAAGAAGCAAGCAACTACCTCCATAATAACAATCCATCATGTTTATCGCTCGCTGCCACCCTCTGACTCAGCCACCGGGAGATGTGCATCTGCCAGGCTCTCCTGCTGACTGTTCGACAGAGGAGCGCTGTAGCTGCGAGCGATCCAGTCTCTGGCATGGAAGGAGCAGTCTGTGTGTGTGTGTGTGAGAGAGAGAGTTGCCAGTGGCTGCAGGTCTGCCACTCAGCCTGACTTCATATTTTCCCCATGCTTGGCCAGCGTACTGATGTGTAACTACAGGCCGTCTATTATTGTAGGCTTGTGTCATTCCTACACAGCTCCGTCTCTCTGACTCAAACACTCTTTTTGTCCTCCCAAAAAAAGGTCACATTCTAAAATTTCGTATAATTACGTAAACACCTCACTGATGTAGTTCATCTGTTCTTCCTCTATTCAAATAGCTGCTTTCAGCGACATCCAATAAACTCACAAGTCTTGCTAATCATCAACAGAAACCTGTCACACTCAGCTGATCTGTGCATGCAGATCTGTCCTCTAAAGCAGCCTCTCTTTCATCTCTCTGTATCGTTCTTAGTCCTTCTGCTGCTTACTTAATCCCCCCCCGTCGTCGCTCTAATAAGTGAGGGTCAGCTCTCCCATGAGTTCGGCCTCTTTGATCAACATAAAGAATAACTGCTAAAGAGACACACTGCCAGGCACCATGGTTACTCAGTGACATGACAAATCTTTGGCCTCCCGGTCCTTGTGATTGTCATGTGTAGATTTCTTACAGAGATTAACAGTCTCAAGGGCAGACTTAATAAATGTCTGATGTAAACCTAGTTCCTTTTTAACCAGCAAAGCACAAGTTTTGTCCTCTTGAGTGTACGGAGTGCACCACTCTCTCAGGCGGGACAGGGGTGTTGGATTTCAAGCTGGACCATTGGACCAGCTGCTAGGCAGGCAGAAGTGGGGAACAAAGCACCCTACTGTCCCCCCCTTCCATTTGAGGATGGGACAAACTGGCTCTACAAAAGACACCAAAGAAAAGGTTCTGCTGAGGGTTCCCATTACAATAGACTCTTTAGGGGAAGGCCTGAAAATAGAAAAGTAATGTCAGTCATCACAGCAGGGGTACAGGCACTGATAGGACAAAATGGAGTGGTTTTGATTACCAGAGAGGCCTCAATATCACTTTGAGATCTTTGAAAATTGAGCAAACAGGTTCTGCCTTTCCTCAAGGGTCTTCTGCAGTCTCCATCTTTAGATTGTCAGCTGCACGGTCTTCTCTTTTAAAATCACGATTGCATTCAGCCCACCAACAAACCAAGGAGTCAACAAGTTTTATCTCCTCGGCCAGTCTTTCTGTCCCTGACCCTCCACCCCCGTAGACCTGAAACCAGCATCAGCTCAGCAACCTCTAACTCCAGATTCTCTTCCATCTTTTACACACAAACACACACAGAAATGCAGTGTTTGACGTGAGAAAATGCATTAAAGGTCCAGTGTGTAGGATTTGAAATTCCCTCGCTTCTGTAGAAACATGGCGATTCAACATGGCGGCCTCCATTATAGATTACCCGTAAATATAAAAGGCTCGCTCTAAGGTAACATATACGATATAGAGTGAAACAAAAAACAATTCCTGTATATTCAGGTGATTATACGAATGAAAATATACTTATTACTTACACACTGGACCTTTAAGAGAAAGCAGTAAGGCACGTAACTCTTCTTCTGTGTACTTTGACTTCTTTTTACATTTTCCTAAACAGTCCTCCACAATCCCTGCTTGTTGTATCCAGCTGTTCATGGAGCGTGTAGGTGGCAGAAAACAATGGAACCAAAGGCGTTAGCAGGGGCCAGAAATTGAGAGTTTTTTCTCAAGAAAAAGTCATGCCCTTTAATCAAAACGTGCCTTGTGGCTGTGTTGCATTATTGAGGCGACTGTTAGTGGAAAACCTACATTTAATTTCTTGCAGTGCATGTAAAATGTGAAATGATGAGTTGCTGAAGGCTCGTCTCTCATCCTGCTCATCTACGTATAGTATGTACTGTATGTTCGCTATTTGTGTTTTCCACAGAAATAAGAACAAGATTACGAGTCTGCTATGCTAGTGGCTCTGTGAGGGTGCTCTTAGGAACCAAAACCAAAACCTCAAAATAGCAAGAGCACATGTTACAGACGTAAGTGATCCTACAGTCTACGGCCATGCTACAGAGGCTTAGGCATGGTGGTGATTTAAGATAATTGCTATCATGCTCGCAACATGCAAATTTTAAGCAGGTATAATGTTTTTTAGTCATAAAGTATTGGATAAATTTAGCTAACAATGGCGGTAGATGAAAAGTTAAGGGATCACCAACATTATTACGATTCATCCTGAGGGGAACAAAGATGTCTGAACCAAATTTTGAGGCAATCCAATAGTTGTTAAGACATTTCACTCGAAAGACGACAAATGTGAACCTCAAAGTGGGCTCAAATGTCACATTAAGTTCATCCTAAAGCTGTCGGTCTGGACCAATTGCGTGGACCGACAGAACGACTGACAAAATACCACCACCAAATAACAAAATGTTACTAATTAAAAACTTATAACAACTTTATATAAAATAAAGTATTTAGATTTTCAAACATTTCTTTAGTTTGGTTGCATTCAGTGAATGTAAATTACCAACAACGTACATTAATTTGTTCTGTCTTGGTTGTACTCAACGTATGGCGTCTCTGTCTCGTACAGTGGGAAGGGAGGTGGACGGCAGGGGGTGAGTCTATTTCAGGGCCGGCAGCGAGTCATTTCCCCCTCCCTCCCTCCCTCCCACC
>NW_023339696.1:5488825-5529365 GCF_004916995.1 Morone saxatilis
CAGGGCCGGCAGCGAGTCATTTCTCCCTCCCTCCCTCCCTCCCACCCCCGGCAGGGCGCGGCCCTCCGGCTCATTGTCTAGCTGGGGTGGTGAACCTTCAGCAGAATGGAGAGGGAAATGGAATGTGGCATTGTAGAGTCTCCGTCCAGTATCCCATGGGACCCAATCACCAGCAATCCAAGCACCCACCCACACACACAGACACAGACAGGGTTCAGGTTGCACCCCTGACCTGGGCCACTCTGGTCTTGGCCGTGGGGACGGGACAGTGGTGCTGTTGTTTGGACTGACGTCACAGAGAAGTTTCACTCAGCGTGATTTGCAAAGACGACTTTGATTATTTGTTCCGGGCCTAATCAATAGAACAATATAATGTTCTCTTGTGATGTGGTAGAAATGTATCCTTCTTTTGCTCGAGACGTAATGCTCTTGCCTTTTGCCAGTTTATGACCGTCTGACATTTAAACAATGGGACTTATGAACTTGAGTTAGCATTAAAAAACCCTGGGTTGTCCTGGTGCTCTGTAAGGGTTTAAGATGCTGACCATGAAATTGTAATGTCTTGGTTGCAGACCTTTGACTCTTCTCTCTCCCCTTATTTCATGTCAACACTCCATTGTCTGCCAATAAAAAACCCCCAAAACTGCCCCAAAAAAGGCTGATACGCTATGCACTTTGTCACACACAGTTTCTTAAGATTGTACATTTCTTTTCATCATTTTTTACTTTTTCTTTTCCTTGTTAAACAGTTGTTGCAATGAAGTGTGCGTGACTGTCTTGCAAAACACTGGTGATAGTCTCGTTATCTTGGGCAACATTTTGTTGATAGTATTGTATCATGAGTAACTCCAAGATTCCCACCCATAATACACACAAAATCAGCTTTTCCAGTGAAAGCCATTGGACAAGAGAAGTGTGTGTAGCGTACAGTGGACATTGCATGTGATTTGTTTAAGACACGTGTTTGGAACAGTATTAGATATAAGATTGTTTATTTGGTATAGATTAAATGTTATCTGAATGGCTGTTATGTGATACACATTTAATGGGTGTATTTATCTTTATTTAGCTGCTATTGATTTATAAAATGAATAATGTTTGATGTCGTGCCCACATTCTCACTGATTTTGTTGTAGTTGGTATGACTCAGTAGAGGTGGGATGGCATTAATAAAAATAACATGGGTTTGTTTTTGGCAGTATGATGTATATACATTACTTCATTGATACAAATATCCTGTAAATCCAATAGTGCCATTGGGTAAATATTCCTGTTTACTGATATGCAACGTTTTTTGAGTGCGTCTTTACTCACAGCATTTATCGCCCAGCTCATAAGTGTTACATAACACACTTGAGACCTCTAGTTTTCTAGTTACTCCTGTAGATGCACAAATCTTGGACTAGAAACACAATGAAGGCCCTGACAGCCTCCACCACGTCTTATCATGAGGACCATTTCCCCTGGAAAACACAGCCCAACAATCAACAAAGGGCAGGAGAGGGAAGGTTGACTCCCAAACTCTCTCACACGCAAGCACACACACACACACACACACACACACACACCAAGACACACCAACATATGCACATACATTCAAGTGAAAACACCCACAAAAAACAAATAAAAATACAAGGCATGGCCAAAACGTACTGTGTGTGAGCAGACGTCAAGTGGCCGCTCAGAATGAACCATGGAGTACATCTGATCCTGTCAGACAAACACAATGACATGCGAAACAGAGCCAAACAATACCTGGCTTTGTCACAATGCCTTCAAGGATAATGAAAACAACAAACAACAAACATGGCTAGAGATTGTGTTTACTTTGAGCCACAATTCAGCGTCTGTTGCTGGAACGACACGCTATTCAACCAGTGTCTGTGTCGTTTGATTATGTTTTATATCCTGTTTTCATTGCAGGCATTTAGCTGCTACCTTTGCTCAGTGATTGTGAGATCGTTTCTCTAACCTTTAAGCTGTAGTTTACTGCCCTGCTACGAGCTACTGGGATTCCAGGGGGGTGAGAAGAGGATCAAGACGACGGGGTGGGGAAAAATCTTCCACCGACAACAATGACAGGAAACCAGCACAAACGTCCTCAGGTCTGTGTACAGGCCAAGACTCCCATAGACAGCAGCAGGCAGCCAGAAACACACCCCTGACCATCCTGGCTCAAATAGTTACTGTAGGTGTGGCTATTTCTGCCTCTAATGCACGACAAATAATCATCGAAAGCTGACGTTTATTCTATTAACAGAAAGTCTTATCCACGGGCTATTCCTGAAGGCATTACATCAGACGGACGAGTTACAGTACAGTACACAGATAGGAAAGTCACATGGATGTGATGTTACCAGACACAAATAATGAAATCCTAATTCATTTAAATGGTCAGTAAAGTTGTGCCACTGTGGGAAAAATGATTTTAATGTTGTAACTGTGAAAACACATGATTAACTTCAGGGTTTACTTAAGGCAACACATACAGAGACACTGACTAGACTGTTAAAGTGAGCTATACACAATACACTGTCCATAAAAGCCAATTATAAAGCCCATTGTCAATCCATGCACCGAAGGCCATACAGAGGAGTGTATACAAATATAGAAAGAACCCTCCCATGCAACAGCTTGAGGATGATTTGTTTAGGGAAAACACTTCAACCCGTGCAGTTAAAGGACCACGCTTTAAAGCCAAGCATGTGTGGTGAAAGGAGTGGAAGCTCTTTAATAAGCAGGTTTTATGTGAATGTGCCGTTTAGAGGCTCAGATTAGAGGAGTGACAACCAACAGGCACATCGACGTAAAGTCGCCCTCTTGTTTCATTTCTGAAAATACTAGAAAGCTAGATACTGTGGAGTCATACACAGTGATACATACCTCGGGAGAAATTACACACTCTTACAAACACTTGTCAATGTACCAGATCTCATCTTTCCACGGTTAGTTTCATCTGACACAAGCCCTCTTCCTCTCCTGTAATTACTGTTTAAAGACAGTCTTATGTAAGCAGCCGGCACCCATTCAGGAGGACTCCCAAAAAAACTTCTCACCCTCGCACTCTCTTTTCCTCTCTCTCGCTCTCTTCAATCTGAATGAATCACTGCCAGAACAGTGTGATGACGCAGATACATTTTAATAGGTTTTACTGCAAAATGTTTCTGTATGAAATAATCACCCGTTTCATAGAGTTTACTGATTGACCTACAAATTTCAAGGATAAATTCCAAACATTAGCTGTTTCCCGCTTCTCAAATGTGCTTTAGCTTTTCCGTTTTATATCGTTAACTGCATTTCTCTGGACTGCTGTTAGGACAACATAAGGCAGTTGAAGATGTGTCTTTGGCCTTGTGATGAGAATTCCTTACATTATCCCTAGGCTTTTAAACAACTGATTCAAGACATCATAAAAAGTATTTGCAGATTAAAGGATAGGTTCACATTTTTTTAAGTCTGTCTTACAATAACAGTCAGATGCCTATATGTTCAGTGAAGCAGGTTTTTCTTGCTGTAATCATTCGTCCTGTTGTAGGAGGACAAAATCCAGTCTTTGTTCAGTGCAAAAATATCTCCAAAATGTAGCTGAAGCCAATATGAGGCTTCAGTTAGTCAAATAACGTGGGTTTCTTCCAAAGTTCATCTTTTTAGTGTGAAGTTTCCCAAATATTTTAAGACAGACTTGAAAAATGTGAATTTATTCTTCTATTGTGAAAAAATTGATCCCCTTTTCTCTCTCTACTGCAATGTTTGGAACTCATTGGACTATAAACTGACTGATTAGCTTTCAGAGGGTTGCACAGAAAGACGGCAAACAACAACAACTGAACCACAAGTTTTTTTCTGATTGAGCTGATGGATCTGTAATATGAACGAGAGAGAATCAGCTGCTACTTCACTGCACTCAACAAAGGCAGAGTAACAATTTTACTGCCTGGTAAACAAAACAACGACCTTTGGAACCGATGATGTGTTTTTTTTGTGTGTTTTGCTCCACGATGACGACAGCGGCTCCTATTTTATTCCAGGGCCACGCTCCATGTTTTGACCTCCATCACTGCTCCTCCCATTTTTTCGCATCTTCCCTGCGCTGTCTCACCTCCATCCTTACACATGCACTACACACACACACACACACACATCAGTGTAACCATGGAAACCTTGAGCAAGGCTCCTTTGGTTTCCGGAGAAGGCGTCGCTGTCGAACCCTCTTTTGTGTGGCTTCAAAGATGAGGCCAGACAGGCGGATTGCGGACGTCAGTGTGTGTGTTTGTGTTGTGTGTGTGTTTGTCTTGTGCGTGTGGTTGTGTGTCATTGGCCGGGCCACAGGGCTCGGGCACAGGAATGCTGGACAGGATGTAGGGAGAAAATTCCAGAAAGAGTGGAGTCAATGCAAAAAACACAACCTCTAACTGTAACATAGACGCACAGCAGACTCTAAACTGCATCCCTCGAGTCCAATTTACACACTCACGCTCTCTGCTGTGTCTTCTGTCCCTAAGTAACTTCCTAAGCCAGTGAAATCTTGGTTTTTATACACACAAAACCTGCCCTTGTATAAAAAAGAAATTTCCAACTGGGCTTACTCTCTGTGAGTATGATTCCATATGTTGGGAATTGTTAACTCTGGGAGGATGAAATTAAAAATCCAAGTGGTGAAAATGAGTTTGACATCAGTGCTATTGTTTGTTTCGACGCCACTTCCCTCTGGGTTGCGTGCCAGTGTGAATTGTACTGCACCAGCTCCATTAGGCCATCTGTGGAGAGTATCGAGAGTAAACACGGGAACAATCGCTGTATATTCCAAAGACAAACAACATAACCCAGCGGTGCTCAAGTGTGGACCTTGTGAGGGGAAAAAAAAACTCTTTTAAATACCTGAAACATAACCATAAAGTATTTTTGCTAACAAATATATGAGGAGGACATTGATACAACTCTCATGTCTGTAAATATGACACTACAGCCAGCAGCCTGTTAGCTTAACTTAGCATAAAGAGCTAGCAGGGCTCTCTCCACCTACTAGCGCCTCTAAAGCTCATTTATTAACATGTTATATGTCACTTGCTTAATTTGTAGCAAAACCAAAGTGTTCAAACAACACATCACGGTCTTACAGGGGACTATGTGCTGGACTGTTTCCATCTAACCCGCTGCAAACCTTGCCTTATATTAACTGTAGAGTTGTATCAATCAATCTCATGAAACTCTCAAAAATAAAGTAAAATATGCATATTTTTCCAAAATGTCAAAATATTGCATTGGAACTAAATATTTAAGCTATGCCACCAATGCCAGGCAATATCTAGATTCATCTTCAACATATGTCCCAACTTGACTCCTCGCCATCACTCCTGTCACCACCTTTCCGACCTTTCTGACCTCCCGTCAGCTTCAGGAATCTTCATAAACACACACTGAACAGCAGCACAGTCAATATGCGTGTTTATGATCCCACTGTTGTTATCATGAAGAAAATGATGGACAACAATGTCATTATTACTCAATTTTGCCTCCAACAAACCAAACAGATGCCAGAACGACGACCATCTGCCTATCACATGGGCTGGAAAATGAGATGCACTCGACGATGTGTTTATATTAGACAGAAAAGACCACAGCAGGGTCATCTCTGCGTCTTTTGTTCCTGATCGCTGCTGGCTCTGCACACTGCGGCCCTTCTTCCCACCTCTCTCCCACCTACAGTGAAGTGCCGAGGAGGAGAGCTGGACAGAAACAGCCTCGGGGGTAAACATCCAGGATGCAGTGAGGGACACAGATGTTCCAGACTGGAGGTACCCTCTTCTCCTCAAGTGCTTTTTAATGAACCTTGGTCCTGAACTCACAGCCGCGCACACAGACAGACACAGACAGACCGACAGGCAGACAGCGTGGCAGGAGAAAATAAGGGCAGACACAGCAACAAGTGGCCACTGCGGAGTGAGAATCCACCCATAATGTGTAACAGACAAAGATCAAAGGTTGAAAAAATTCATTTAGTGGGACTCATTTTGTGGAGATTAAAGAAAAATAAAGACACTAACTATTTCCTGTTGTTTGTTGTGGAGGGTTCAGCAATGTCAAATATTTGTTATGTTCTATTATACAACGCAAAGACACAAAACCACGTCTTTTCAGAGTGTTTTCCCTGTGCTTGCTTTGGTGTGGAGCTGCAGCCTGTCATTGCTGCTGATGCTTAACCATGTGGCATCTGGGTAATAACAGAAGACTGAGTTTCTGTCTCAGACACTGTCTCAATCAGTGATTTGAGAGTTGAGAGTTTAAGACAGTTTAGGGGGGGGGGTCACGGTTTAGTTTGGTCCATGTTTCCTTGATCCCAGAGCTGACCCAGGTTGTTTGTCCTCTCACCCACAGCAAATGTCCCGCCAGCTGAGCCTGCCCACAGACTGGCAGCCCTGCAGCCGGGAGCCCGTGGGTGCAGCTGCCCATGTTATCCCATATTATAGAGCACTTATTCTCTGTAGGACCCCCCCTCTCAATAAGCATTCAGTGGGTTTAATGTCATTTAGGTGACACAGTGCAGAAACTTTTGACCTCCACTTACATAACTCTGACTCACCTTCTCAGAGTTGATGCTCAGCTTCTTCTCGACGTGCCCGTGGATCCCTCCGTTGCTCTCCGGGAGCGGCGTGGACTCCCGGGGTGTCCCCTCCTGCTCCTCCTCCACCTCCTTCCTCCTAACGTGCCTCTCACCTCCGTTTTCCTTCCCGTCTACCCCCTCATCCTCCTGCTCCACCACCACCACCACCTCCTTCTCCTCCTCTTCCTCCACCTCCACCACCTCCTCCTCCTCCTCCTCGTCGAAGGGTACCGGGACCCCGTCGGTGACATACTCCTGCAGACACTTCATGTTGTGTTTCTTCAGCAGCTGCTCCGTGTCCGGGTCCACCACGATGAGCTCCAGCCGGCCCGCGGTGGCTCGTATCCGGGACACGACCTGCTGGTGGCTCTCGTTCTCCACGTCCTCCCCGTTCACAAACACCAGCCGGTCTCCGGCGCGGAGCCCCGAGGTTTCAGCCGGGCTGTCGGGCTCCACTAACCGGATGAACTGCCCCGTCTTACCTTTCTCCCCGTGGAGGTGGAAACCGTAGCCGTTGTCCCCCTTCTCCAGCGTGCACAGCCGGGGGCGCAGATACTGGCTTTTACTCGGCATGGTAGGCTTCAGTCGCCCTCACACTGCTGCTGCTGAGCCTCAACCTGTTGCTGGGTGTAAGTGTAAATGACTAGACTAGAAGTCCCGCTCAGGATGCTGCTGAGGAGGTGTGTGTGTGTGTGTGAATGAGTGGTCCCCTTTCAAACACAAAATAACACCCGACCCCCGCCCTCCTGGGGAGATTAGTCCGTAGGAAACGGTGCTGGTGTTTGTCCCACTCTTTGGTCCACTTCCACAGACGAGTCAAGGTCTGATTTGGTCTCCTCACACACACACTTGCTGTAAAATCCTGCTGCTTTCAGTGAGGGGTCCTGACCCGGGGACTGAGACTTCAGGCTGACTGGACTCACGCAGCAGTCGCTCCTTTCAGTGCGCGACAGAGAGCCACGCAGGAAGAGGGAGGTGCGTTCACGGAACAGCCCAGCTGGCTGCCTCATGCAGAGAAGGGGAATGGAGGGAGTAAACACAAAACCGAGGCTGTCCAGGAAAAATACACGATGATGAGGAGAAACATAGATAGTGTTTGGGTTGTGAGTGCTGCTCGGTTCCCAAAGCCGGTAGTCCTCTGGACAGTTTGAAATCCTATACAAGTATTTTTATTTATCCCCTTATCCCCTTGTTTTCACTTATTATATAGAGTTTTTGTATTCTTCAAGTGTATTACTATCATTTTTATGTCGTGCACGTTTTGCCCACACAGGATATATCTCACCTTTGGCACTTTTTAATTGAAGAAAACTTTTGCTCACTTTAATTTTCACACCTTTATACTCCTACAGTCTGTCCATTTCCTTCACTGCAGTACTCATTTTTCTCATACACAGTGTAAATGTATTCTCTATCATTCCTGCTGTTTAAGTGCTGCTGACTGGCAGGAATTATAGGGATGAATAATGTGCCCATCTATCCCTCTATTACTGTCTGTATAGCTGTGTAATTTGGCCAGAGGGATACAGAGCCTCTGTCTGTGATTATGTTTTGACCTTAGCACTTAAAATCATTTGATTTGTATACAGCTGTTATTATAATGAGGAGGTTGAGTATTAGTTCCAATAGCCAAACAAGAATTAGTTACAGCCGAATAAATATGCACAAATGAGGCAGAACCCTAGATTAATTTAACAATAATGATCAACATCATTTCTAAACTCTTCTGTCTTTTGGAGTCAGCTGATCCATCTGGCCATTCAGAGATATGAGTGACATAAAATAGTAAAAATAGAGCCTGGTAGGAAGCTTCTGAACTAAAACCTGGGGGAGGATTTTACTTTTGCAGCTGAGAATGCTTCCAGAGCTGATAAGAGGACAAAGGAAACCAAACTGGAAATTTAAAGCTACCGGAGCATCAGTGCTTATATAACTGCAGTATGTTCAAGGGAAATTCAGCTGTTAGTTAACAGGGAATCATGCAAATAATGGATTTTTCCTTAATGCTCCTGCTCCAATAATGTGTCTGCAGTGTGACTCACAGATGTGAGTGGGAGAGGAGGTGCATTCAGGTGTACAGCCCAGAACAGTGTGTATATAATGTCCACTAAGTTTACCTAACACATGAACACAACCTCATGCAACCACGTTAACAAAAACAGTGTACCTCTATAAAGGCATAAAATAAACTCTAAAATACAGTATTAATGTGTGTGTTTGTGTGTGTGTGTTATGCCTCTCTAATTGATTAAACACCACTTGTTTCTAGTGCAGCGCACTACAAAATAAACAGGGTAGCTGCTGCCACACAGTGGCTCATTAACCTCAGCACATCCTGTCACTCCCCTGTGGCTCCCACCCCATTCCTCCAAAAAGCCCAACACACACACACACACAGACACACAGACAAGACTGACTTCAATAAAACAACACTACATACATTACAAAATATATTTTTTTATATATAATATGATAACAAAGCACTTTTTCATGGCACTTTGTGATCACCGTGACGCCTCAGAAGAGGGACAAATGTGACATTGAGCAAGTTCGACAAGCAAACATTCATAATGAACATTGTACAAATAAACGAGTTACACGATGCGGTGCATGAACAAATACAGCTTCGGTACAGTCTAGACAACAACATCCATCGTTAAAGGAGACACAACAATGTCTGCGGGTGCTGTGTGCATCTCTGTGTGTTACTGGTAAAAGGCAGATTGCATGCCGGGGAATCTATAACCAAAGAAAAAGAAAACAATGATAATCTCTTTGCAGTGTAGCAACAGTAGGATGATCCTCAAGCACAGTAACATGTACAGTACTTTGACTGTAATGTAATGTACGTTTCACTGGCCCTGAATTAAATGTACAGACAGACACACAGTGGGCGAGCGCCCTCAAAATGTTGGCTTTATTCTAACAGCAGTACAGATGTGAACAGACGGGATCATTTTAGCTACAATCTGACTGTGAGACTGAAGTCCACTTCTCAAACACACTGAATTATCAAGAATAATGATAAAGACTGTAAGGCCAAGAGGGATTCAGTTCACAGCCTGGTAAAACTGGGATGAAAACAAACTAAGAGCTGCATGGCAAAATGCTATATCCACAACCATCAACAGTAGTATTGATTCTTCATATAAAACTGTCATTTATCAGGAGTCAGGCCTGCAAACTCCAGAGAGATGAAAGGCGACAGTTCAGGGACTATAGGGCCAAACTTTCCCTTTCAGTGTCACTACTGCCGCTGGATCAAGGTTATTCTAACTGTTACAAACATGAGGTCAAGCAGGGTCCTGCCTAAAATAAATTATTTGTATGCACTCCACAAATAATCACATAGATTCTTGTTGGCATGTTAAAATAGACACATATTGTGTATAAAAACTGCTTTTTCAGCTCAAAATTTGCTTTTATGTGGATTTGAAAGTTTGATTCAACTGTATTTATGTCAACACATGGGCCCGCCGATAACTGTGCTCTATTCAGAGTTTAACAACATATTTATGGGTGATGAATAGTAAAGTTAACCGCGAGCAGCGTCATTACGACCAAAGTGTGTCATAGTAGAGCCACTAGCCCAGCTACAACACCTATCTGCACAGTGACTCTGTCAGAGGGCCCTGAAAGTGCGCCTAGTGACGGGTAAAGTGTCAGCACACTCCCTGTCTTTGCGGCATGGACACAGGGAGTCTTACAGTATCTTCTCAGGGCTGTGAGGAGTGATAACCAGAGTGGTGTTAGATTTGTGAACATATTGTTCTTTTTCAACGATTTTTAAAGAGGCACGAGTTAACCTGATTCGCAAGCAGAAGTGGATCCAAAATCCCACCTCTGTGTGGTGCATGCGCAGTTGTGCATAAGAGCCAGGTTTCCAGAAGTTATCTTTTGGCTCAGCTAAACTTTCGGTTAACTTTGGACTCGAGGGGTGTGTGTAGAACTTCCTACACCCCAAAGAACGAGTTAGAGCTGCTTCTCAGCGACAGACTCTTACTCAGCAAGCTAACCCAGTAGAACAGTACAAACCCACTGAGCCAAAGAAATATTGGCAAAAAGGTACGTTCATGATGGCTATATTGCTTATATATATTATATAGGCTATGTTATATTGTTTTTGTATGATAATGGCAGGTTTAAAAGAAGTGGGCCTTCTCATCACTACGCAATTCATGCTACACTGAGCGGTGGTCAGTCAGTGTCCCTTGTGTCCCTTGACCCCCTTTGTCACAAACTATGTAGCCACACGGTCAGACCCCCTACACTCCATTAGTTTGCAGATATGCAGAGTAGATTTATAAATATGTGTATTTCTGTCCCTGCAGATGGATATAGCATTTCAGATTGTAACTCCTGACTTGTAGTTTGATACAACTGTCACCACAAAGACCACAAACATTTCTACGCATGACATAAAGAGATTTAAATTCACATTTCAGATAAGGGATGGCGGCCAATCCAGATTCCATTCAGTTATAATCTCAGTGGAGAAGACAAGGGCGTCCGCTTCTCAGGTTTGGTGCTGGGATTGGCTTTTTGTAAGAGAGCTGACATTTTTACCGCCCTCCCTCTCCCCCTCTCCCTCTCTCCCTCTCTCGCTTTCTCTCTCTTCCTGTGTGTCTCTCTCTGCCTGGTGATCAGGATGCGCTACACGAGGCTACAGCAGCCAGACTTCTGCTTCTGAGACTCGATGTAGTCGTGTATCTGGAACTTGGGTTCATTGGGCTGCTGTGTTGCTCTGTGCTTCAGCTCCCTGATGAAGAGAGAGATACAGGAAGTTAGATACAGAGGGGGTGGATGTGTGGGATGCAGCACAGACAGGGTGAGCAAATCAAGAAAATGAGAAAGGAAGAGAAATAAAAAAGAGCACAAGCAATCGAGCGAGGGAGAGAAACATCTTTCTTTACTGAGATTTAATCAAAAGGCCTCTGGCATGAATCATTTAATCTAACTTGCACCCATCTCAATAAGATAGCAAATCACATACATTTCCATCAACAGCTCTGGGAACATGCCGTGCAAACAGTCCTTTTTAGACTAAATAACAATCCTTTTCATATTTCCTGCGGTTCAGTAAAAAAGGTGTGTGCACAAAGAAGTCAGTCAAAAACAGAAATTACACAGCTAATGTTTGAGATCCACAGGGAGCCTCGAACATGCTCAATCCCATTATAACGAGTCAAGAGGAACAAACAACAAATTAGCTCAAAACCATTAGACTGTATTAGTTGCAGGAATCAGAGTGAGGCATGTGAGCGTCAATGCCAAGTCAGAGAAAAGTCTAAAAATATGCATGTATGCATGAAACAGATTAGAATACAAACCCTTTATGTGGAACCTCAGCGTTTATTACTCCAGAACACCCACACTAGACTGAAAATGGCTTTAGGTTTGTTTTGTTTTGGCCTTTTTATTTAAAGGTGCACTTTCACAAGTACAATTTGTAGCAACATTCATTTTCTCACTACAGAGGACTATTTTAAAAGGAAATGTAGCTGTTGAAGCGTTAAATATTTGTTTTGGGGATCACTTATAGATTATTTTAGAAATGAGAAAAGTACAAATAACTCCTTTCTATTATCCCCAAGTGCAAGAGCAAAAATTAGTTTTATTCTTTTGCTGTTATGTTTTCATTACTATACTATTTTTAGTCATTTTCTGTCATTTATGTGGGTGGCGGGGTGTAGAAAAAGGTCTGCTCTGCTGACTTTCCACCTCTCGCATCATGCAACCAAAACACGAACATTTCGATTTAGAGCTCATAATAAAGACTGATTATAAAAACCTACATCCTTCAGGGACTCTACTGTTGTTGTTATTTTCAACTGGTTACATTTATAAAAGAATACATCATGCAGTGTGAAGACATGAAAATGTTTTGTACGCAGTAATGAAATGTAGCAGTGTCACTATGTGGACACCCAGACATCAGAGCAGTATGTGATTGTTTGGTCAAAACTTTGACCATTAATATTCTGCTATAACAGCCTCTTCTCTTCCAAAAAGGGTTTCCACCAGATTTTAGAACCTGGCTGCAGGGCTTTGCTCCCATTCAGCCAAAAGAGCATTATAGGGAGGTCAGGAACTGACGCTGGCCGACACCAAAGGTGATTTATATCAAGGCTCTATGCAGGCATGTTGACACAGAAGAGCTGTTGTCACAAATCATCATCATCAATCATCATTAAGCAGCTCTTAATTGGAGCAAATACCCCTTTCTCAAACCACCACAAACAGATATTAATCAATACACCTCTTAAACCTGATTTAATTTATTATTTTACAAGCTACAAACACAAAACTGACAGATTATCATCCTATTACTGTAACTTGCTAGCACCCAGTTGCCTATTTACACATCCAGCAGCACCATTATCATTCATTTGGAGTCGTGTCCAATATTCCCTCTTCTTTTAACTCTATTTTACCAACTCCTGAGGGAAATATCTGGCCCTTTATAGGCTGCTAAACGCTCCACTATGTTCACCAGCTAACTTTGACTGTCTGCCATGCTTATTCAGTGAAAATAGCTGCCTGCTGATGCTGGAAAGGATGAGCTGGCGAGAGCAGTGAGAGTGAACCAAAGCAGTAAAGTTTCTCTGAGCTACTCCTTTTACATTACACATAGTTCTTTCATCCATTGCTATTATAAAACTATTAATTAGTGCAGCTTTAAGACTTACTTTGCTATAGCGAGAAAGGCCAGCTCCACATTGAGTCCTGTCTTCGCACTGGTCTCCATAAATGGTACACCATATTCCTAAGATGGAAACACATTAGAAGAGCAAGTGGCTGGGTGTCTGTTGTTGAGAATGTGACCAGATGGAGCCGTTACACATTACCTTCGCCAGCTTCTCTCCGTCCTCCTTCTTCACGACCCTCTCTGCAGCCACGTCTGACTATAAGACAGCAGGGAAAACAAGTCATCATAACGGAGGTGAAGGGTCACAGATTCACCATGCCATTAGCTACAGTGATGCACCGTCATGTCAGCCCTCACATCCTCTTATCTGGCAGCCGTGCCGCCAGCTGCTGAGCCAGAGCTCCCTCAGACTGATGAGATGTCAGGAGCTCCACCTCTAGCAGAAGAGCAGCACTCCCACAGAATAATACCGGCATTGCTCTCACAGCAAATGATCTGAGCTGCTGCTGTGCGACATCTATGACCCTGGAGAAGGGTGAGTCCTCTCTGCGCCACCAGAGGGAGCTTTTAGATATATTAGTTATGACTGCTGGTCGCAATGAGACATGAAATTTTTCCTCCCCAGCAGCGGTGGGGAGATGGCTTGTGGTTTGTGGAGATGGTTTCATGCAAGGGAAGCTTTAAGCGGGTGATTAGTGAGTTTTGTGGCATGTTTTGAGTGTATGGTTCCCAGTCATAATGATCAAATAACATTGGGTGATGGGTAACAAATGAATGTGTTTATGTGGACTTTATTTTCACTGCAGGGAAATTCTTTTCACCGACACATTCTTTTCAAGAGTGCCCATTAACAACATAAATCAACGAAGACACACAAGCACAATTAAGACGACGTTTCGCTTGTAAATGTTCAAATAAGCGAGTGATAGTTTGCATTTGTGCATGTGTTGCACGCTGGAGGCATTTTCTGGCTTCTGAGCATTCACATGTCTGTCTGGGTGTGATAAGAGTGTGTTAAAATTGTGCTAAGGAACCAGTTATCCTCTTGATCTTTTTATGTAACGCAAAAAGGAAGCTTTGCTCACCTTGTTGCCGAGCAACATGATGACCACATCCTTCTGGGCATACTCGTGTATTTCAGTCAGCCAAGCCTTTAAAAGTACAAATAGACAGACAGCGCAGAAGGGGGGGCAAATAGAGATCGGTGTGTAAACAAAACAAATTTCACCACTTAAAGACTGCAGACAGACAGCTGTGTATTATTACCATCCTCCAATCAATCATGGTGTGACTGAGTCACTCTTATCCTTGAACACTTTTATTGCTTTTCATTACAGAAACTGAAAACTGTGTAGCGAAGCGAACGATGACATCATGTCATTTCCAAAGAGGGCTGTGAAAAAATGTTGGAGCACCTCATCATACTTTGCATGTAAATAGAAAAAGTGAATTGTTCAGCTTGAGAAGGTTTAGGATGAGAAAATGAAGAGAGAGAGATAGTGAAAGTGGGAGGTAGAAAGAGAGAGAGAGAGAGAGAGACAAAGTGGGAGGAAAAAGTAATTTGAAAGAGTCTTACCCTGATATTGTCAAATGATGGCTTGCTGGTGATATCATAAAGCAGAAGTAACGCTGTTAGGAAACAGAAGAGCAGCTTGGTTGTCACTTTATTGTTATCTGCACACCATCTTACGTAACACACATCAACACCTACACACACACTTTCTATGTACACTAATAAAAAGTACAGATCTCAGCCAGGTTGCTCCCTTACCTACACTCCCCCTTCCCACACACTCAACACACACGGAGCATGAGGAAGTGAAACATAAAAAGCAAAGGTTACCCTGGGCATCTCTGTAGTAGGCGTGTGTTACGCTGCGGAATCTCTCTTGGCCGGCTGTATCCCAGATCTGTGTATCAAACCACATAATTACACAGCAGCTAACATGGGAAAACAATCCTCATA
Source organism: Morone saxatilis (assembly GCF_004916995.1). Lineage (NCBI taxonomy): Eukaryota > Metazoa > Chordata > Actinopteri > Moronidae > Morone > Morone saxatilis. The sequence goes on from NW_023339696.1 coordinate 5,504,042, forward strand.
GAAAATCCTCCACAGAGAGAGACTAAATCAGAGACATACCATTATACTGCCAAAATGCAGTAACTATATATATGGTAAAAACAGCTAAAACCCAAACTAAACAGTCAGAGCAAGAGAGTAAGATTTCAAACAACAACATGTTTTTCAGCTAATATCTTGGTACTGTAAATGAATATAAGGTAGCAGCTAAATCTAGCCATAGAGGATAAAAGCAGTTCATGCCTAAAGTTAGGCCCAGCTTAATGGAGTGTTCAAAAATTATCATCTTACAACAACAAATACAGAAACTTGTCATTATATTGCCTCACAAAGCCAGAATGCAGTAACATACTCAAAACTTACTTAACACAGGAATCTGAATTGTTGACATTTGTTTTTATATATTTATTTATTTCAACAGAAAACACTAAAAAACACAATTCAAACTATTAAAGAGCGAGAGTTTTTTTTTATTACAACCAAGCTGTTTGCTGTAAATTAAGTTTTGATGAACAAAGGTCTTTTAGTTTTTATCCCACATTAATTACTAATCATTACAATCGAAATTAGATATTTCTTTTAAAAATACCCTTTTTGCTGTTTCCTGTAATTGAAATACATCAAATCTGATGTTTATTTTGTTTCTCTTAAATAAGTCCATAAATGCTGATCCATGCATCCATGCTAACTAGCCTAGCATTGCAAAGTAGCAATAAATGCCATCTCAGCTTTGTGGAGTGGAAATGTTTAAATCGCATATTTAAATGTATTCAATTATAAGTTATATCTTTTTTCTTTAAATTGTTTATAAGAACACATTTTCCGGTTTTCCAAAAGCAGATTGTAGTTTTTGTAAAATTATGTATTTAAAGAGAAATAAAATGACCTTATTACACCCTATGCATCTGTTACACTGTTTATCCAGCCAGCCTGAAAACCTTAAACCTTTTCTCTCAACTTGAGCTTTTCCATAGTCAGCTACTGCTCTTAGCCTCTGTAAAGCATAGACTCATGGCAGTGGTGGAGTATTTTTGAATTCATGATTTTATCATGTGCAAGAAAAAAAAAGACCACAGATTTACTCGAGCTAGCAGGGGAATCTAATTTTGACACCTCCCACTCAGTGTTGAACAAAACAGGTTATGCTGATAGACGAATGTGCCTTAGATTAACAGCTTGCTGCTGGCACGTAACCCTCCAGAGTCCCCTACACTAACACAATATCAGGCACTTTGATTGGATTGGCAGTGCAAACAATGACAGTCAAACAAGTATAGAGCATATTTGGGTCAACTATTATTTGTAAATTACTTTCCAGATTATTTTTGATTCTACATAATCTACCAGATGAGTTCAGGTCGATATATAGGTCAAAGGCACCCAAAAGGATGAGGTGATTTGTCTTTTGGTGAGGTGAAATGTAGACACAGGTGTGGAGGTTCTCACCTGGAGTTTGACTTTCAGGTTGTCAACATCCACCACTTTGTTCTGCAGGAACGAGAAGAGCTGTGAGAGACTGACAATTCACCATATGCTTTAGAGACTGGAGTGCTGTGAAAGCTGCACAAAGATGAATGACGAACATCACGGCGGACTAAAAAAGCTCAGAGACACAGCGTGTGGCAAAAGAAACAAGACAACTAAAAGTGGCTTTGAAAGCTGGCAGAGAAAGTAATTTGCAACACCCACACAACAAGGTCCTGGGATTAGACTTAATTACACAACAGTGAGAAAGACAACTGGCAGCATAACAACTGACTCCCCCGTTAATTTCCTGCAGCCCTGTAGGGGTGCCCTCTGATTTCCTGTAGAGAAAAGATTGGCCTAAAATAGTTTAGGCACCCCACCTAAAACAGACTAAATGTTGTGACTGATGAATGTGTTGAAAGGGGAAATCTAGCAAAACAAAAATCCTGAGGGAATTAAGAGTGAAGAGGAAATAGAGGTTTCTGTAACATACAGCATTTTAACTTGCATTCTTCAGCATGCAACAACAAAAACAGGTTCTACCACAGCCTGTTTCATGGGGTTAAACGGGTATTTTAAGAGCCAGGTCACAACCCTGTTTCAACCTTGCACAGCAAAAACCACCAAAGAGAGAGAGGCTGAGATGACGGAAGTGTGACAAGTAAATGTTCTGCAGCACTTCCTCAATCACTTCATAACTTAATATCAGTGACAGGTCATCACAAACAGTCCCTGCCTTTCCTGTGAACGCACAAAAGCACTTGAAATGCACCCAAAGACATGCAGAAAGAGCTACACAGTAACAAAAGAAACCTCTGCAATGTCTACAAAGCCGTCACTGGCAGCTAAAGCTGCCACCTGCTGAATCCTCTGCCTTGGCAGAATGGACATGGTTCAACCCCTGCATTAGTTGCCATGGGTTTCCATTTTTCCCCCCAATTATGACGTGAGAGGAGCCTGCATGCTGAGTAACTGCTACAAGGAAGCATGCCGAAAATAGACCGGCCATGTTACAAGCTGCCACAACAGCCTGCCTGCCTATCCATGCACAGAGGACAACCTCAGCATATTGACTCAACTCTTTCTATCAGACAACTCTGTTTCTAAGCGGCTTTGCCCCTTTTCATAAACCCAAGCAGGAAAACAAAAGGTAATTGCTTACATTAACAGCCGATCTTCTGAATGAACAGCAATGTTTTTCAAGTGTAAACCAGTGTCAGCTCCCTTTTTAATGTATTTTATGAATGGATACTGGCTGCAGCGCCTCAGTGGGGGCGAGATGAAATGTTCATGGCATCATCCATATAGCTCTGTCTGTCAGACATCCGTTATGCTCTTTAAGGTCTACACCGCCATCCATAGAAGACAATACATCACTCTGGCTAATGCAACACAGTTTCCTCCTCAAATCACCCCTACTTGACTTCCCATTAGTGTGAGTGTTTTGCCTTGATTGGAGGGAAATGGGGGTGGGGGGGATGGAGGGACAAAACAGCCTATTTTCACCCCAGCAGAGGAAGATATACAGTAGAAATCTGCTCCAAATTCAACGACAGTCACTGCGTGGGTTTGTGTGTGTGTGTGTGTGTCTGTGTGTCTGTGCATGAGGGTTATGTGACTAGGTAGGAGCTCGTCTGTCAGCAGTGTGACTCCTCTAGGACCGCGCTGAGCTGCAGCCAATCTTTTTTTCCAGGAGATAGGGACGTGGGCAGGCATCTGCCAAGACATTTATGAATCCATCCACAGTGCCTCGCAGCACAAGTGGTCTGTGAACTTGACTGATTGGTGAGAGGATTTGTACATTTGGTGCTATCATTGCAGAATGATGAAGTATTCTGCGTGGAAACAAGGTGATAATTGGAGTGATGACTCTAAGAAGTGGATCTCTTGTTGCTTTGTTAATACCATTAGGTGGTTTTTTTAGAAGCTAAACATTTTCTCATAATCAAAAATGACACACAAATGACAAACCATTAATGGCTCACACAGAAATAATGAGGACATTATGAGTCATTCTGTGAGTCCAGGGCTGTTCGACAGCATCTATCTCACCCTAAAGTCTATTCCAACGGTGGCTATAAAGTTGCCTCCCAGAAATGCCCCGTCTTTAAAGCGCACCAAGACGCACGTCTTCCCCACGGACGAGTCTCCCAGCAGCATCACCTAGAGCGAAACCCACCACCAGAGAAGAGGAACAATAGGTTACTGACAGCCTTTACATGATAGCAGGATAAGAATGACAATCTCCCTGCAGAGGAAATGAAAGCTGAGGGACATGTTGCATAAATTATTTTGCAATCGAGTGAATATTTCACAACTGGGATCATGATGAGATTGTGCAATGTCTTATTTAGTTAATGTGTCAGCTGGTTAACATTACACCGCAAGCACAAGTACAGTGCACTACAGATAGTGTTGTGTCCCGCTGTTGACTGAGCTGCCACCAACATGTGACGCTCTGCCAATACTGGAGATGGGGATCCAAGATGTTTGAGCCAACTCTGTCATTTTACTCCCATCCTTTTTCACTGTGCATCATTCTCCAAACCTAATCAATATAATTACAACAACAGGATGTGCAATTACACAACCCATCCAGCAGCATGTGAGGCAAACCTTATATGTTCCCACAGTGACTCATAGCTGCACAAACACACAGCCTACAAGATAATAATGTAATTAAACTTGAATTTAACTTCTCCTTTTGTCTGTGGGTCTTTGTAAAACAGTCACAGGTGTGTCCGTGCAGCTTTTATAAATATTTAATGGGAGTGATTGCAAGGAGCAACAAGTACACCCTCAGCAAATATGTGCATATCAGAAAGGGCGGACAAAGCAACCTCTAGAGGTTTACAGGCTCAGAGGGACTTCCTAATACAAATGAAAGCATCAGGTCGATGACTTTGTGTCTGCCCTGTCGTCTGTGTGCAAACAGTGAACATGGCCTGTTTAACCAGGAGAATGCATAAAGCCAGACCAGCTGATGGTTAATGCTTTTCACTTAAGATTATGCACATTGTGAAGAACTGAGGAGTCGATATTCATGTTGTTGCTGCAGGTACACCCAGCTGCTTCTGTGTCAAACCTACAATAAAACGCAGACACCTGTTCCACCAGCAGTACCACGAAGAAAAAAGAAAAAAAAACAACAAACCAAGCACAAATGACAAGACGGAAATACACACCTTGAAGGCAATATCATAATACTCGTTAACAGAAGCGCATCTCTCCAACACATATTTTGACGTTCCGTTTTTAGTCTGCTTGTCCGTCAACGATGTCTTTCTCGTAGACATCGCAATGCCAAGGAAAAAAAGGAGCGCAGGCTCGGAAAGCCAAACCAGTTATCTCCGAGATGTGTCCAAGAAAGACGCGCACGGTGTCTGTTGAGATCTCCGCCGCTCAGTCCCGCTCTCCGCCAGCCTCCAGCCCCTCTGCTCGCATTACTGCATGTGGCCACAAAACGATCACCAGGCGCTTCTCTGGGAAAATCACACCTTAATATCGCACTGTCAAAAGACGGAAGCGACGATGAAAACTTGAAAAACAATCGGCAGCGGCTGCGACGCACCGGCGTCTACGCGGACCAGTCAGGAAAGCGGCGATGACAAACAGGCGGAAACATTTCTCTGATTCTGCAGAGCGGAGCGGTGCATCCTGGCGTGGGCAGATGATTAACTGAGTGTGTGAGGACGTCGACAGCTCCTGCAAACACTTTGTTCTGTCACCAGTGAAACGGTCGGTCTGTCTTTCAGGCTGACAATGTCCCTAAACCGGCTGCGGGGGTCAGTCTGCGCCGGTCGCTGACTCACCCGCCACAGGTGGTGCTCGATCTCTGAGAGGGTCAGAGCAAAGTGTCAAAGCTCGGAGAGGAGGAAAGAGGGCTGAACTGTGAGCCAGTAGTTTAAATACACTTTGAGTATATTAGGTTAATTTGACTGTTCTTCAAAGGGGGGGATGTGCGTAAAAGGGCGCATCTCAGCACGAACCTTGTCCAGAAACCTTCCCCACCAAACATGACTCCTTTAAGAATATGTCAGAAAAATGCTGCCAAGACCATCTTATATTATCATAAAGCAGTGCCTCTCTTTTTTTGCTTTTATAGATTCTTCATCAACCCATGTTTTCCCCCTTTATCGACCCCTCTTCGCAGCAGGAAACTAAGCAACTATCCAAATCTCTCTTCGTCAAGAACACATGACGAACATAACTATCCCCAGTCCCTTCCTTTAATTAGCATGTCATACATGTCTAAGATGGTTTCACTGAGACTCAATTTCTCACTCACGTCTGAAAATGACTCTTTTCCTGCGGTGTTTGTCTCCCCCCAGTGTTCAAGTCAAGAGGAAGCGCGTCTCCACTCTATGTGGCGACAGGACTAATGGCACACGGTTAGAGATCATTTATGTTATATAATAACTGACATGTAATCTCTTGTTTAAACATATGAACTCATCGCCCTGAGTAATGGGCAACCGCAGGCAACATCTCAGCTCTCTGACATGAAGATAATGATATAACATTTGGAGATGGAGCTGAGTGAGTGGTTGAATGATTTAATTCTGAATGGGGTCAAAAAGAAATCTTCAAATATGTTCCTATCTGCATATTTTCCTGGAACCCACTGCTTTGTTATTGATGGTAGTTTCTACAAAGCACGGTCTCTAAAAGAGGCTTAAGAGGTGAAAACTTCTTCCAACTGACTGAGCCACGTTTTCAACAACATTTCTACCTTCTGTGCATTTAAAGCAGTGTATTATTACATTTGCAGCCGCTGTCTCACCCTTGACTTTAAATCCAGCAGACGTATGCAGCAGAGTGACTTATTTTGTTTCTGTGGCACGTTCTTCCTGCAGGGTTTCTCAACCTTGAATCATACATCACCACAAACTTATGCTGATGTGAAATGGCAAAGCCAATTTTATACTTTCCTCACACATTTCTGCCTCCTCTATGCTGCTCTAATGGCAATGACACAAAGCCAGTGTTATCGCTGCCACAGCTGAAAAATCATACACTAAATGAGCCATACATCGTTCCTGCTTGTTTCCTCTAGCCTCCACTTGCCACAGAGTCAACCCCCCCCCCCTCACATGTCAGAAAGCATAAAGTCACTCTGATTTAAGACAGCTTTGTTACAAACATCCAGCAGCAAACACCCTGCTGCCATGGCATTCATTAGTAGTGTTCTCTTCACAGTAATTTAATCATAGCAGTGGCATCATTAGCCACAATAATGCAAACAACCCTCCCCCCACTGCACAGTGTTACGGATCGTAATGAATGCAATGAGAAGATTCTACATCCTGCAGTGGAGAACACCACTGATTCATGCTGCACTTAAACAGAGAGGATTTGCTCCACCATCATGTCACCACTTCAGTACAAACAGCCCATCGCAGTGACATGTCCTTCTCAACACTCGGGTGAAGTCAACAGCAGAACTGGGGGGAGGGGAGAGGAAATACATGGGAGGGAAGGGGTGAGCAAGAGAGAAATGAGTGATGCCAAACAAATTCAGGTTGGGAGGAGGGTGTGTGGAGGACAGGAAGTGTGGAACTCACTGTGAAACCAATGCCTACGGTGGCAGTGAAGGACCCTGGGAGGAACTTGCCCTGGTCGTACTGGACCAGCAGAGAGGTCTTGCCCACACCGCTGTCTCCCACCAGGATTGTCTGCAGAGAGAGTCACAGAGATCATGTGTCCAGGCTCCACCGCTGCCTCCTCGCCCGAGGCCAGTACACTGTGTGGATACATAGTGTAGGTTACTGTACATGTTCATCCGTTGCTCAGTGCACAGCTGTGCTCTGTAATGCAATGTGATGGCTGGAGGTTGGAAGAATGCCTCCAAGGAAGGGCAGTGTGCAGTGGTGAACTGGAGGATGTACTGGAGGGTGTGTGTGCGTGTGTGTGTTTAGGCCTGAAACTGTGTCTCTGTATCAGACATAGCTGCTCCCATCTCAGGCTGATGTTCTGCCTTTGTTCTTGAGCTCACAAGAGGAGCACCGATTGCATTTCCATTTTATGCCACTTTATACTTCTTTTATACTACATTTCACAGGAAAACGTTGTACTGCACTACATGTATTTAACAGATTCACATTTTATATTAAAACACATATAATAAGGTTATAAAATACAACACATTGTTAACGATTGAACCACTGATTCCCAAGCATTGCTCATGGCCCCTTATTGAAAGCTATACGTCATTAAGATAGCAACTCCACCAAGTTCTATTTTCATTAACTGTTCAAGGCCCAAAGAGGTAAAATTATCTAATATTTCACAAAAAAGCTAAAATTAGAGAAAAGTTAGAAAAATAAATACAAATTTATGTAGCTGAACCTTGTTTTTATTCTTTTAATCATCTCATGACCCCTCAGATTAACATACTTGAGACCCTTCGAAGGGGCCTGATGTTATGTAAAGTAACATTATATACATTATATAAAGTAATTAAAACTAGCTGCAGTCAATCAGCAACAACAGTAAAAACATACACACGCACACACACAACGATGCACCATTATTAACACTCCATGTAATATATATTATAATATATCAATAACAGGAGCCTCTTCTGCAGAGCAAGTATTTACTCTGAGGTACATTTAGCGGATACTCTGCTGTACTCTTACTTACTTCTTCTATCGTTTATTGCTACTTTTACATTTAATACAAGGCAATCTGTTCACCAGACACAAAATCAAACCCTGCACACAGACGAATAAAAACAACCTGTCAGTGCTGGTTTGATAACCATCAGTTCTCACGGCCGGGGTCATGCATCACCCCAAGCAGGGATCTGCTGTTGTAACACCACAGAGCTGGACATAGGCATCAATCGACCTTGTCGCCATGGTTATCGTGTCACTGGGGGCTACTGGTGCAGCCCAGCCTGTTGACATTTATCACTCCTCTCCCCCTTCTCCTTCCTCCTCCTCTCCTCCTCCTCCCTCCTCCCTCTTGGCAGGGCGGCCTCCGCTGCCTGCCTCTTATCTGCAGTCTCAAAGAGCCAACATCGGCGCAGCATTAGAGCGTGCCGTGCTCGTGCCAGCTCGCAAATGCGCTTCACGTTTAAATCACTGACATCCGCAAGTTCTGCACAACTCGACTTTGCTCCTCATTCAAAAACATAATGCCCTGACAATTTGAGCAGATTTACAGATGGAAATCAGAGACTATCTGGTTCTTTAAAGTTGGATGTTTGCAGGAGCTCCTTTGAAAGCTCTAGCCCTTCTGAAAATGCTGAGTAATGCACCAATTTTTATAATGCAAGTACAGAAAAAAGCTCTTTCAGAAATACAGCAAATAGACGGTGATCTTTTCAAACCAAGCATACAAGATCAATAATCTTTATATCCTGTATGCTTTGTTTTGAAACAATCATCCATCTATTCGCTGTATGTAGTCAGAATATATACATACCTATGTAGTATATATATATATATATTGTAACTATTATATTAATAAAAGGCCTTAAGAGAAATGTTTTTTGAGGTTGACTACAGACATTTCTCCTCAGTGTGAGTGGGTACAAGCACAGATTGGCCCTCAAGTGCAAATGAAGCCGACCAAAGGCAAGCTGCTGTGTGTGACTCACCGTTTGAAGGGGAAGTTGTTCAGTGTTTAGCTGGCCAGTGTGAAATCAACATATTACTATTTCATGCCTCCTTCATCAAATGTTGATGCTGACGTGTAAACATTCTCAGGAAAAACGCTGTTAGAGGAAAAGAAACAGCAGCGAGGGGCTGTTTGTCTCCAGGAAAAGCACAATGAGTGTGTGTGTGCGGCGTAAGGACGGAGGTGGGGGTTTACTGTGGCAAGGGTCCTATAGCAGGGATAGAGATGCTGAGTATGTCTCCATGGCAACATGAGATTTCTCAGATGTGGGGTCATCAAGAGTGAGACTCAGAGATGTCTCATGATGAGATAGTTACCATGAAACTGATGAGTGGAAACCCAGGACTCTCATATATATATATAAGAGACCAATGAATCCAATGCATGTTTGAGATATCCTGGTAGGTCAACACAGAAGCATTTACTTATATAACATGTATTTACCAGTATTAATATTTGTTGTACTTTAATGGTGATTGTTGAATTAAAAATACCTTGCTTAATGTGTATTGTGTTCACTGTCTCAGGATGAATAAAAGGCCCTTACTCAGATGTTTCTTTTTGAACACTAACAAACATATTTCAACATCAAAAAGACATCTATTCTTTCTACTTCAGTAAAAATGACAGAATCTGAATATGCAAATTTTGTTATTAATTACAAAAGTGTTCCTGCTGGACACAAGATGTCTCCTACGTCACTGTAAAGTAAATTCTCAGGGGATATGCACTGGTGGCTTCAAGTTTCTACATCACAGTTGTATAAGTTACATACTGGACTAGGAATGACTTTCAGACTGTTTGTGATGTAACAAATCATTCTCATAGGCCCTTAAAAGCAGATTTTCAATGAGCGCAGAGAAACTTTCCACTTTCAGCGTCAAGTACCTGGCTTGTCTTTCAATAAGAGCGGTGCTGAGTGGATTCAGCAGAAAGAAGGAGCAGGAAGCGTCTTTGCTCTCATCTTCCCCAACAAGGAGATGACAGTGTAATTGTCCTTTAAATGCTGATAATCTTTACATTAAGAATAATTACTGAACTAAAATGTTTTGCAGCTGAAGTTAGAAAATCACTGAGCAGTTCTGAAAAGATTTCAGATCATGCAGTTTTGTACATTACGGTGTATTGTCAAAGAAATGTATTATTTATTAGTGTGTATTCATTATATCTCACTGAGACAGCTTTTTGTCACACACTTTCTAAGACTACTTAGATGTTTATTGGGTATTTAACAAACTGGGAACAAAGTGGAGCCATCTGTATACAGTTTGCAGTGTAGTTTCTGGCAGGCTGTGCCTCGGCAAAACAACAAATATAACCAGAAATGTGATTACTGAGCAAGCAGGAGCTTGTTCTGGGCTCACACACAATGCTCTACTTATTTCACTAATACTGAACAGTTGAGTTATTGAGGGTCTTAAGGCTAATAAATGGCTCAAACCATCAACATCTCTGCAAATATCCTCCCACAGACAGTAAAAGCAAACTTTTTGTTGTATAATGTGACCTACTATTATTACTTTACTAATACGGGTAATAGACTAAATAAGTTTAACCCAGTACTGTAATAATATAACCTAGGAAACTAGAAATCAGGATGGAGCTCTCAGCAAAACTATCTCTTTCTCTCACGTGTACAAGTGGATTTCCGCATCTAGGTGAGGAAGCTGGCTCCTAATTTGCTGGATATGATCATACACAGAGGATTAACAAGTTTTTAGTTATGAATACCAATGATGTACTCGCTCCAGTGATTGCAAAGATAACAATACAGTAGATAACAGTAAAGCTAATTCAGTTGAGGGTTTTAATATGAAACACAAAACTTCCTGTGCTCTCTTTCATCCAGCCCACCACCCACACAGACACATCACTGAGAGACTTTTTCTGGAGAAACACATTCTAACATCACCTACAATCAAACAAGTTGGAGATTTATCTGCAAACAGCAAAGCTAATGAACTACTGCGCGATTCTATGACATTTAGGAAAACATATTTAAAGGTCATATTGATCAGACACTGTCAGAGAGGTGTTGATTCAACTTGGTTCTAGGTTTTATTACAAATGTTACATTGGATTGCATTAGATCGTACAGGTGTACCTACGAAATAGCTTATAGATTATTTGTGGTGTACTGCAGTAGTTCCCAGCGTGGGGCTTATTATATTAGATATATGAAAACAAGTTGAGAAGGTTACATCACTGTGAACTGCTCAGGACTCACAGGCATATCACTTTTTTGTTTTAATAGGACTCAAGCCAAAAAGGTTGTGAACCAGACGTTTACTATAGAGCCCCCAAGTGTTCAGTATTAAATAGACACTAATTAGGTAGTGCAAGTAATTAACAGGAGCTAACTGGTTACATTTGGTAGCACTTGTTGTGCTTACTGATGAGGTCGGTCTCATTGAGGCAGAACACTACTGTCATAAAAAGTGACGACGTTAAATAAAAAGTGTCATTATGAAATAACAAAAATAAGAGTGATTGGGATGAGACAGAGTTTTAAAAAAGCAATAAAAATGTTGAGATAAAAATCTATTTAATTAAATAAACATATATGCAATAAATTATTATTAGTTATTGTGAATTAACATTTCATAATGATTAGTTGATTTTTAATAATGCACTAAATTATCTGACAGGTTATGGGCAAATTTATATACGTTTTATTCATATTTATGAAAGAGCGTTTCTTAATTGGGTTTTATATATTTAATATTGAACACTGTATTTAGTACAGATATCAGCTGACAGTGGATCTGGAGGGGGGCCACCCCAGTTTGGTGTCAAATGCTACCAAATTTAACACATTCATTTAGATTATTTTTAAATAAGTTGTTGATAACGTGCCTAATAATCTGTAATGGACACAATTTAGACTTTTTTAGAAGTGGCTTAAGTTTAATGAAAACTCTATTCTCTATTTGGAAATTTTATTCAATACTTTTTTTTTTTGTTAAAATATCTTAATTTGTGAGCTTTTCCAAGCAAATATTGATATATGTTCATAATAATAATAATCTTAATTTAGCTTAGTTATACAACACTGAAGAACTGAATTTACATAAATTGCTTGAAAAACATTCATTTCTCACTATTAGAGTTAAGATTAGCTGTAATTCTGTTTAGTTTTGGACTCTTTGGACAAATTTTTCCCGGATAAATCTACAGAGAATTAGAGCACAAGTAAGTTATCACCTTATGCGTTATGTCTTCATTATAAGGGAAGGTGTTGGCTGTGGGCGTCTGTCCGTCCTCTGTGTCCGTGTCCACCGCAGATGACCCGTACGCACTGTCCGAGGAAACCAGCTTCAGCTCCTCCCGCCTCGGACTTTCTCGTGCGTCCTCCATCCTCTTTTTGTCCTTTAATCGTGTTTTATGGAGAAAAGCAGAGGGACTTTTGCACATAAACTTCCTCTCCTTCAGCTTTGCCCGGTTTTTTGCCCCCCCCTGTATGTCGGTTATCACCTCCGCCCCTCCTCCTCCTCCTCTGCATGCCTCGGGTTTATATCCTCAACAAAAGACGCACAACTACCTCGACTCCTGTGGTTGGAGCACGCACAACCGGACCAAATGTTTGTATGAAAGCTTTCCGGTTGGGGACAAACACGGAGGTGTAGTTTACAGTATTTATGAGGTAAAACCATGTCGGGCATTACAACAAGGAAGTGACAACGAGGAAGAGTTCAGCACCCTGGAGAGCGCTTCTCCTCTTCACAAACATGTCCTACCTCCTCCATCTGCTTTAAAGGGAAAACACCTTCTAAACATACTGACAGAAAAGTTTAATGTAGCACATCTGGAAGAAACACCAGGAATGACCCCCCTAATACCACAAGATTCGGTTAGAGACGAAGACAGAAGAAACAGCAGGACACCATCTTTGATTTAAGTGTTTTCTTTATTGAGTCAGTCACGATGCCTGTCCTATGAGCTTTTCCAGAGGCATACAGTGACGGGCAGAAACACTCAGATAAGAGCCACAGGGCTCAGGATGACTCACCAACCGGACTGCTGCGCGGACGGAGACCACAATCTCCCACCAGCCCCTCAAAAAAAACCCTGTAAGGTCTGCTTCAAAGGAAACTGAACAGGTGGGACTGTCAAACACAATCTAATTAGACAGCAATTTTTAATAGTTTAACAGAGCACTGATGAACGGACAACACACACTCTTCCTCTCAAACAGTATAGAAAAATAACATCTGTTAGGTTGATTGCTCTGCTCTCTTGTATCTATCAAACTGGGGCTTCACTGAAGCAACTGTGCTGTGCAAGGTAAACAAGGTCACTTAAACTCCTGTGGTGGCCAACGAGTATTTAAAAACGTAAAAGCTCACATAAAACTAGATAAAAATGCTAACTAAGACACAGACAGGGGGGTTTCATTATCTTCTGAAAAGGCATTCATTGCACATCTCTGGAAGCTATTTTCCCGTAGTAAACAATTCATCTTTTAGACTAAATAAAGGCAGCTTAGATTCTCTCGGTCACGCTACAGTAAAAACACAAACATACAGTGGTCAGTTTACCGTTTCTGATTGGTGGATTTCGTGTTGAAATGCACCTTAAGAAATGAGATCTGGACCAATGACCAACCTGTGAGGCCCACAGGACACGCACGGCGACAATACTGCATATTAACTGATAAACAGGAGGTATAACAGTGTGTCTAACCAAGTCTGCTATTTGAAAGTCTTGAATTGAAAATAAATGATAGGGAATCTGCCCTTTGGAGAGTTAGAAAGAAGAGAAGGTTGATACAACTTTCACGTCTGTATAATGATATGAAGGTACCTCTGTTCTGTCCTCTAAAGCTCACTGATTGAGTGGAGACTCTAGGAAGTTACTAGCTAGTCCCGACCAAGAAATAGTCTGATTTTGTTACATTTGGAAGCCAGGCTAGCAGTTTCCTACTGTTTCTAGTCTTTATGCTAAGATACTTTAGCCAGCTGTTAGCTGTTGCTTTGTATTTACCGTACAAACGTGAGAATAGTATCAACATTTAACTCTTGACAAGAAAGCAAATCAACATCTCACAAAACTATTCCTTTAAAGGTTTAGCCACAGTTTCTTGACCTTGCCAAGGTTGCTTTAGTTCAAATAATTGTGGAGCCAAAAAGCACACCAGATTCAGAGGATTTCACCTTTGAAACTGAAACTTATTCACTAAAGGTTTCTGCTATATCAACGGTCTTCATGGTCACAGGTTTACTCAGTGGTCATACAGCTGGGAATTTGACCGAAAACAACTCAAGAGTGCTTTTTTTTTGCAACAGTGGACATCAAAGACAACTTAACACTTTACAGCCAGTTCAGGGAACTAACAGTCCAAAGAAAAGGTTTAAATCATTTGTTAGACAATGATATGACACACAAAATAAGACTCTACCTCTATAAAAAGAACTCTCACCTCTTTCCTAATTCAGGTTATAAGTATTTAGTGACGTGTATGTGCAGGGGAGTGACAGTGCAGGTATTTACTTTAGAGTCCACATTAAAATGAAGTAATGAGACCTTATGACTTTTTGAACTTCTCCCACTGTAACCAAGTGACCTCTGTGTAACATTATAGTCTTACAGTAAAGTGCACTTCATCTATCTGCTCTGTATGCTTACGTAATAATGCTTCAAAATAAGCACAATAATATGATTCAGAAGTTCCACTCTCCCTTGAAATGAAGATAGAACACAGCAAGGAGTGTTTGTTGAGTTTTGACAACTGCTTCCTGATTCTTTCAAAGCAGAGGAAAAACTAAAAGCTGTGCGTTCAAACCGGGTTCAAACGTGCACAGAGGGTTCTTTTCAAACTGCGACCCAAACAGACCTGGACTGAAATCCTGTGTGCCAGCAAAATAACAATATAAAAGTCTTTGCGCTTGCAAACATCTATGTGCAAATTTCCAGCAGTCGTATCGTCCTCTTTTAAGTCTGAATTTTCATGTTACTGAAAATATCTCAACTCCTCAGTGCAGGAAGATGTCTCGTTGCTTATGTGCCCTTGAGGTCTGAGCAGACCTCTGAGACAGTATCTGGTTCACACAGGTTCTCTTGGAGCTCTCCAGTGCAGGTTTTCCTGCGTATGTGTTTAAGTCTACAGCATCTCCTCCTTCGGGGCTACCTGATCCGCCCATCACTTTTGACTGGGCCCAGTTCAGACTTGGGGTCTGGGGACAGAGAGCTCCAGGAGGTCTTGGAGCACAGTCTCACAGCAGGGCAAGAGGAAGTCTGTGTGGCGCACAGGTCACCTGTAACCCAGAAGGTCTCTATGCTGCTGTCCACCCACGCCTCAAGGGGCTGACCTACCAGCTGGGCTTTACGTTGAGCCTCCTGCATGGCAGACTCCTGGGGAGGCAGCTTCAGCACGGAGTTCAGCTGCTGGAAGCTCTGCTCCAGGTACAAGTTGCCTGGAGGACCTGCATGGAGCCAGCTGTCCTCTTCTGGAGTGGACATTCACATATTAGGACAAAAGGACAAGAAAAAGAAGGGCAAATTAAAAAAATGACCAGATGAGTTACCACATATTATTATTACTACAAGGAGCTCCATTGTTGTCTAAAACACCTCAATGAGCCACACTGCTGCAATAGTGATACGTTCCTTCATTTAGAGAAAGACTAACACATAGTTGCTTTTGGTCTTTCAAAGACAAATATACAACATCACCGGCTTTATGAATTCATGTCTCACCTTTGCGTAGTGGCTCCTTATCTTTGAAGGTTAAGGGCATGACCAGGAAGTGAGCCTCCGCCACCCGCTCCCACTGTTTTAACACCCGTACAGTCCAGGTACCGGGCCGCAGGGGGCGCTGCAGCGGGGGTTTGTACTGGGTGTACTCTGCATCCACATCCACGGTGATGTCATAAGATGCTGCCACCACCAGAGCTGGGTCAATCCATACAATAGTGGCAGTGAGGTTGGGACCACGCGCCCACTTCTGCACTGCCAGTGGTTCATTCAGAGGGCCGATCACCCCACCAAAGTTACGAAAGATTCTTTCTTTAGGATCCCAGTCAGTGCCAATCTGCCAGGAAGAAAGACAGAATGATTCAGTCTGGAAAGTCCTGAAACAATAACGGTTTACGTTACACAGAACAGAAAAACAAAGTCTCCTGTGTCTCTGACTTTCATATTCGATTAGGACAAGGTGAGAGAATATGTTAGCGCTAGCGCCAATATTAACATATTTTTTTAAACTAATTAAACTTCAAAGTTCAGTTTTGGCCAGATCGAACCACTGCAATTTTTTCATATCAGGAAGAAAATCTTCCAAGACAGCAGTTTTCTTAAGGTACCCCGATAGTAAAAGTTGATACGGGACAGAAACTTCAATGATGAGAATAATCCTCTGAGACAAGTAGACAAGAAGAGAAGGTGACTTACTTCCAGATTCTTTAGCCTTTCAAACTCCTTGAGGTTTTTCTCGAGGACCAGCGTGGCTTGGGGCACTGCCCACACCTCCAGTGTCTCTCTGACCTTTGAACCCACAGCCTGGACTTCCTGACGCACCAGGTAACCTTGGAAACGGTCGTCATAAAAGTACAAGTGTACCGAGAGGGGGAAGCCTACTGGTTCAAACCTGCAGTGGGCAGGACAGTGGAAAAAACAAATCATACATAAGAAATGAAAATTCTTTCAATTCAGCACAGAAATACACATTTTATAACGTTGAAAGGTTCAAAAATAAATAAAAAGTCTACATACCTGCAAGCCTCCGTGTTGCTCTGAATAGTCAGCAGATTCTTGAGGCCCAGACGAAAGAAAGAAGTGTAAGCAGTGAGAGCCACGTCACTGAGTGAGCCCACTCCATCCAACTGCTCAAACAAGCTCTCCCAGTACGCCTTGATAGCAACGGTGCCCGGAGCATACTGGCCATACAGGTGAGTGTCCAGGATGTCTATGGCCTCCTGGTTCACCGTGGACTCAAACTTGCGGGCGAAGAATGTCGGACGGGTCAGTTGCTGTGGATTCGAAAAAAGCAAAAATAAACATTTGAACACTAAACCAAACTGGGAGTAAAAAAAAACACGAGAGACTGGCAAAGTACAAGCTATGTCTCTGCAGAGGGCCTCCATCTGGCTCACTCACCTGGATCCGAATGAGGTCTTGTGGTTTGAAATCATTGGGAGAGCAGCCACACCAGTCCACAATGTGCTTGTACTGGCATTTACAGCCCAGCTTACGATTCCAGTTGGTGACACGCAGGTTGTTATCCACCAGAGTGTCGCACATGTGACTGTTCCCGAGCACAGTGTGGAAGAAGGACTGGGAAGAAGGAGTAAAGCTATCATTTCTGCTGTGCTGTGCAATACAACAAAAGGCTGTGTTGTGTGAGAGTTACGTTACTGTAAACCGTCAAAGACATGTAAATGCAGTTTCTAACAACTGACTCTAAATTGCAAAGGGTCACGCCTCTATAGCACCAAACAACAGAACAAACCCTGCACCTCCGCTGAGACATTAAACCGCACAGTCAGATAAACTCGAGTGAACCCTACTCTCGTCTGGCACCTCTGCTGCACACTGCGCCTGAAAGCTTAAAGTATTACATTATCTCCGCTGCTAGGCTCTTCTGACTTGGCAGGGGAGGACGAGCATGAGACAGACTTGTATATCAAACTGTCTGTCTCAACTACATAAGATAAACAGACCACCTAATGCTTACTTACCTCAGCAGGGAGCAGAGCGTAGGAATAGAACTGCTTTAGCCCTGACACCAGGTCATCCTGGGAGTGGATGACGTACTCCACGAAGCGGTGGGTGAGCGCAAACCAATCAGAGCCGCCAGAGACCTCCAGCCCTTCTGGGATGCTGCGTTCGCCGAGACGCCACATGTGGTTGTCACACTCATGGAAGAGACGGTCAAGGCCCTGCTTCTTAATAAACCTTCGACACAGAGCACAATTCAAAGTGATGCGTGGAAGAGACGCAGTGCAGCTGTTTGCAGCGCAGCTGTTTGCAGCATTCATCAAAGTAAATGATCAAAAAAACATTTCTGCCTGAGCTGCCACACTTCATGTTGCTTGTGTCTCTTGTGCGTGATATTAACAGCATGCAGTTTTAAATGTTTTATTAATTGGTCTCATTTGCGGCTGCCGACATGCTGGATATCTCTGCAGGATCCATAGAGTGAGTTTACGTCCATGCATCATTTACCACTACCACTGAGAAAATTCTGTCAAACAATCTGAACTAACCCTTTAAATTATGAGGAAAAAACACTTGAAAAGTTTGGGTTAAACATTAACAAGTGTCCGATTTAATTAAGCAAAAAACACCAACACAATGTGTGTTGTAGTTGGTTGTGCCCATTACAGCTAGCATACTCACCGGGCATTTTCTCTCCCGTGTGACTTGAGGAAGTTCTTATCTCTTTGTTGTGACAGGAACGCCACCAGTTCATCATTGGTCCTGCGGGAAGTTGTTGAGGTGAGAATTGAAAGGAAAAGAAAGCTTTCTAGAGGATTCTTAAATGCTGGCTTGTCTGTGTGCATCCAACCAATCCAACCTTATTACCCCGTTGCAGTGGTTCAGAAAGACTATCAGCTACTTTGATAGTGGCTCAAAACAGCCTCAGATATTCAGCAAAAACTGATCAGCAAGTGAGTAGACTATTAACTGCCAGCTCTGTGATTCACTGACCAAAACAATCAATTTAATGCTGCGACCAGACTACTCTATCCATCTGGCAAATGCTATGCTACTTCATGATTTTGTCTCTGTAAGCCAGCAAAGGAATCAAATCTGCATGCAGTACTGAAAGACTAAGCCACCAATAAGATAAGCAACCAAGAAAGAATCAACACAAACTGGAAATGTGTCAAGACTGACTAACTCTGATATACAACACCAGTGTTTGTACTGGACCTGCTGTATTTAACACTTGAACAGAGTTGGAGTACAGAGACAAAAGTTACACAATAAAGATGTTTCTCTGCTGACCAACCTGGTGGGAAAATCTGTAGCACTGAGATTGATGAAAAAATCCCACTTCCAGTCCAGCATGGAGAGCAGGTCCTGCATGCTGTGTAGGTAGGCCTTCAGTAGGCTGGCACCACCCCAGATGGTGACCATCCGCCAGGGCGTGGCTCGTATGTTTGGGTACTGCTGGGCTATCTGCAGGACCTCCCGATGCAAGTAGCCGGACCGCTGGAGAATTTCAAAGCAAAAGGACAGACAGTTATGTGAGTGAAAACTGTGTTTCTGCATCACAAACATAATCTAGTTGCCACAGATCAGCAGCTGCCACCGTGCCAAGACAACCGCACAAAGCTGGCTCATGTTGAGAGAATTTGATCTGAGCAGAACAGCCACATGGTGCTTTGGATTGTGGGTCACCATGATAATAGAAAGAAAAAATTTAAATGAGCTTTTATACCGTTTAGCAAATTTCCTTCTCACAAGTGGCAATAGCTGACAGAAATAAGATGAACTGAGCTTAAAAAAAGTAAAGCAGGGATTAAACTTGAGGAGAGAATAAAAGGATGAAAGGTAAGAAGCCAAAGAGCCAAGCAGCTGTCAAGCTTTATGCACAGACACTAAAGGTGGTATATATAGCTACGAGTGAGCATGTGTCACCATTTGTCTGAAGACTGCAGGAAGACAAAATGTTTTGAAATTCCCATTGGGGTTAAATTAGTTAATTACCAAATAATGAACAACCAAACAAATAAACACAACAAATAAAAAGGTTCTGAAGCAACAAATGGGCAGTTTAAGAGAAAAAGACATTTGGAAACTAATTGTTCAGGGACATGAAGTCCAATGGTGTTTGTTAAAGCACAAACAATGTGCTACTGACTCTTTCCTGGATTAAATAAAGACATTTAGTACAAGGAACTTGATGATGTATGTTGAGGCAAAGGGCTTCAGACACTGCCTGTATCTGTGAACATCCTGGTTGTGTTCATGAAGGAGACAACAGCAAGAGCAAAAAGGCAGCAGAATGAGTCCAACTCTCCGTCCTGTAGAGGTTTGGGTGGTGGAGTGCCGAGGAGCTGCTCGACTGATTCCAGTACAACCTGACCTGTTTTACAGCCTCATCTCTCAAACAGGCTTTTGCCTCCGAGATAAATGAGGTGAGGTTAGCCACGTGTCTAAGATGGTGTCTGTGGTGTGGCTGTCCCACAGACTTCTTATTCATCAGTGCCTCCAGTGAGCCTCTCCACCGTCCCTTGGCAGCAGAACAGAGCGACTCCACAGGACTCGACAACCTTTCCGGCTACACAGGTGCACTGACGACAGGCCCCTGTTTCTCTGCCTCGGGATCATCGTCCCTCAGCCATACGTTTGTCTCTGGCCTTCCAGCTGCACATAAGAGCAGACTTTTCCTCCACTAAATCCAGCCCCTAAGAATAACCACACTTTACTCTATCCAGGCTAATCCCCTTTAACACAGCGTGAGACCCGGGGGATATATTTAACCTTCATAATGCAAGAAGACCTAACTGGTAAAAGCATTTGTGAGCTCAGTGTAGCCAGCACCAAGCAGAGTGGCCAACACACTTCAGTCTGAGCATAAATAAACAAAAAGATAGTAACACCAGCAGAACCTTTTCCAGATGAATGATTTGTCTCTCATTTGGATAATGCTGGTCTGTGTGCAAGAAAGGACCGGACAGTTTATATACTGGAGACTGTGGGGTGATCTCTTTTTAGGGTTTACCTTGTCCACATGGATGTAGTAGTAGTGGTCACGATGATATATGGCTTTGATGAGGCGCTTGAGCTGCCGTACAGCGCGGCCATGGACCATCAGAACGAAAGCCACTCTGACAGGGTTCTCCACTTTGGACAGGCTGTTGTCCAGCTCGCCAACGGCCTGGACTTGATTTGATACACCTGGCCGGAGACGACAGAGACATAAAGGACGGACTTAGCAGGGTTTGGAGAGCTTCAGAGAATAATATCTTGCAGGCTGGGTGTTGAGAAAGATACTGTTGAATGGATAAAATGAGATTTTAGAAGGTTACATGAGAGGTTCCTGTGTGAAGGGTACAGGATTAAAAAGGGGAGGTTGACGTTTTGTCCTCGTTTCTTATTTTTCATTTTTTCCTCCAACAAAGCTGCCCACACACATGAACGCTGCCAACACAAAACCAGAGCCGTGGGTGGAGTGTTTGTACCACTGCACTACAATTATGTATGCATGCAAAGTGGTGAGCAATATACACATATACTTGGGTTCATCCCAGTGGGTCAAATGTTTTTGTTTTTAGGATTTCACTGGAACAAACGACTCCAAAATATCCTCAACTGTATAAGATCTGAGACAGATCCTGGTTAAAAACATCCTTCCACTAATTTAGAACAACACCGACAGAGACACATATGTTTAAATGTTCTGGGCTACCTTAAGATAGAAAAAAAAAAATGTGATAATGACAAATTGATTGGAAATCTATCAGTGAGTAAAAACCACCATCATCACAGTGTCCGTGCGGATGTTAGAGGCTCCTCACCGAGCTGTGGGCAGAACTGAGGGAGTGCATCTGGCATGAGCTGCCCAGCCTGATGCTGACACACGATGTTGGCGATTTCCTGTCGACACTGCTGTGACCCGGCGCGATGAAGGGCAGACAACGCGTCCTTGCCTATGATATCACATTTAGGCACAAAGTCACTGCTGGGGACTTGGTGTCCCCCGTCCACGCTGCCCGGCTCCCCCAGTATGGCGGCGGAAGGTAACTTGGCCGCCTCGTCAGTGCCCCCTCGTTTCTCGCTGAAGTTGCGGCTGCTGGAAAGGTCCTGGTGGGACTTGAGCCTGATGCTGGGCTTGTCTCCTTTGCGACTGGTCCCTCTCCTCAGCGCGCTGGCTGCCGTCCCTCCCGTCCTCTCCAATCTGCCGCTCCATCTGCCCCTGCTCTTCCCCGACAAAGACTTTTGTTTCTCCCAAAGTGTGCTGTCTTTCTTGGGGTCCAGGCTGTTGTGGTCAGGCAACTTAGACCGACGGATTTTTCTCTGAGGAGAGAGGAGCAAAAAAGAAAGCAGGACAAAGAAAGAGGAAGAGAGAGAGAGAGAGAGAGAGAGAGACATAGAATAAAAATACAATTCAAATCCAGATTCATTGCCAGTCATCCCATAAGATCATCTTGGACAAACACAACTGAGAGGAGGCGTTGATTCCAAATCCAAAAATGACATAAGGTGAAGGAAGAGCGCCACCAAGACAACAGCTGAAAGAGGCCCAGGGGGAACGATGTGTTTACTTGGTTTGGGTTTTTTCACTTCTCTGATCTGGGTTATTTTTAGCTGAGCCTTTTTGTGGAGCTAATCTGCAAAAAGCACAGTTCTGGGTAGTCACATACACATCATGAATGCAGTGATTCACTGTAGAGACCTCAACAAACCGTCTGCACCCTCCGGCACAAAATGAAGGAAAATGTATACAAGTGTGTGTGTGTCACATGTTCACACAGTCAGAAATAAGGGGGGTTACATATGGGGGTAATTTTTAACTATTATTTAACAGATATGAATGGTAAGGATATATGTGAGCTTTGATGCAGCTTCGTGACAAGATGTTTCCATATTTTGATTAATAACTCATCAAAGAATTACACAATGACTTCATGATCTGCATGTGACATTTGCATCTCCAAATCATCCTCTGAGAATTTACAGACTCTTGTTCAAGGCTCTCACAATAAGATGGCACGGCAAACATTTGGCTGTAACGTCCCTGAAGGAGACAGAACGTCCAGAAATAATCTGCACATTCAGTGGGACTCAGCAATATAAGGAAAGTGTTGAGCTGTGTTATAAATAACCCAAAAAGAGCTGGAAAATGTATCTTGTTAACATCTGGAACTTGGTGTAAGCCTAAATATTGTTCCCTCGTCTAAAATGTGTGGATACATTTTGTTTAGTGTCAGTGTTTTTGTAGGTGAACGTGTGGGATACACCACGACCATCACTCCATTTTTCCTACATTTTCACAATGTATAGTACAAGTTTAATGCAAGAGTATAGAAAATCAGTCTTACTGGAGCACAAATCACACCGACAGACGTGGAGGACGGGCTTTGAAAAACGCAGGACTTAAGCCATTTTTAAAATCTTTTAGCCAAGCAGCATCACAGCGTTGGCACAGTGGATCAGTGGATCACACAAAGGGACGTCAACGCGTGCACTTAGAGAAGAGGAAGAAGAACAGAGCTTTCTGCCTCCATCAGATGATACGGCAGAGCGCGGGCCCGCTCCATTCACGCCACTGGCACAGAGGAGGGGCCGGGGCTGTGTGGCAGCACAGGAGCCAGAGCATACACTGCCAGTAAAGCAGCTGCCAACCAACACAGCTCAGTCACACACTGACTGCCCACTGCTCTCTAACCCATTACAGTGAGAGGCACTGTCTGTGGAGCCCACCTTTACACCAGTCACTGCGCTGCAAGCCTCCGTCAGTCACTTTACAGGCATTTACCTGGTTATTGTCACCTGGTTCACACAGCTCCATTCGTTTCTTCAGCGTGGAGTGTGTAACTGGGTTTTCTAACAGGAGCCTCAGTGTGACATCCAAAGTCCAGCTGAACCTTTACCTGCAATCATTAAGTCTACTGAAGTGTGAGGAAGAACTGCTGGTTTTACATCATTTCAGTGAATTAAAAGGGTTTTCTGATTTCTGTCTTAATCTCATTTCTCAGAACAACCTCATATGTATGTAACACTAAGGTCTGTTTAATAGCAAAGCCAGACACCAGCAGTGAGGATCAAACAACTCAAACAACTCAGTGCCCTCTCTGTTCTGATTTTGGTCTCAGTTTTGGGTCAGAAGAGAATCGTAGAGTTAAGGCAATTCTTATTTTGGGAATTAATTATGATAAACTCAAAATTTGAGAACATTTCACAGTTTGTGGCGGCAGTACATTTTCTCTCCATGGAGGCTCGTAGCTGCAGAATGAAGAGAAACACCAGTGAAGATCTAACAGGGCGGCCAACACTGATAACATGACTTACTCTGCAGCTGAAAAGATGCAGCAGGGGCTAACGTTTCAATTTTCCTTATCACTCGTTTTCACAGCTTTTAATTAACACCATCAAGTCAAAAACGTATTGATTCAAAGGCAAGCCAGCCAGCGTCTTTACTTTCCAATTAAAGTTGAGTGAAACCATATCGGCGCCGCCATCTGCTGAAGCGGGAAGCAGCGAGCACTCCTCTCTGTAGGAGAGCAGGAGCAGGCAGGGTCTTCTCTTTCTGTCCTCACAATCCTCTCCCCTCCTCTGTGTTCACACACGCCACTGATTAGAGCAGAGCAAATGACCGGAGAGAGCACGGAGAGGAAGAATGCAGCCATGCACCGTTCAGAGGTGGAGGATGATTAATAGGCGTCCTTAAGGCTGAAATTTGAGTCTGAATCTGTGACTCTGCAAACAGCCCCCATTCGCGCAGACGTCCTGACATGCCGACATAGTTGTGGCGAGCGGCAGTGTCACATTTCTGAAGCTCGCAAGGAATGAACGAGACCCGCTTTCCACTTTGAATCGTTAATTATTAGCTGAATTAGAAATGGGATTATTAATAAAGTGACGGCACTGTGTGAAGTTGTGTTGAGGTTTTGGAGGTGGGCGCTCCCTCACAGTCACAGGTGAGCTTCAGCTGAGCACAGACCTCTACCGACATTCCTCCGTATCTCTGCTGAAGCATGTTTAAGCCTGAATAAACCTGACGATGGAAGTGAGAAGGAACGGTACTTCTGCAATCTGACGCACGGCACGTCAACGCCACATTTCCCCTTTTGTCACAATGTCACTTTTAAGTGTGCTCCAAGGAAACGGACCACTTCATCTAGGCCGCCGTCACTCCCATTAAACGAACGGCAGAGGACCAGGCACTCCCTGGAACAAGCTTTGTGTTTACTGTTTCGCTTACAGTCGAGCGAATTGCTCCACATCAGTGTCTTGGTGGACACTGACAACATCCATGCTTTTCATATCAGGACAGAGAGGCAGCACGGCTCCCAACTCAGGTTTCAGCTTGCATTCCTGTGACTCTATCAGTTTGCACAGTCCTCCGCGGGTCACATCTGTTAACAACTCCCCTTACCTTATTTAGGGAGAACAGGAGCAGACACTGCCTCGGGGTAGTGTGTGCTGCAGGTGTGGAGGGAGACGAGGAGATAAGCGTCCCGCGGTGAATGCTTTCTGTCAGTGGTATAAAGTTTAACCTGTGTTTATCCCCGGGATGTGCTTGTTCTCGGGGTGTTTTGGGATGATTCAAAGCTTAGTGAAGGTCAGAGAGAGAGAGAGA
>NW_023339696.1:5529465-5542053 GCF_004916995.1 Morone saxatilis
GAGAGAGAGAGAGAGAGCAGCCCCCACAGAGAAAGGCCTCTGGTGGATATAAATGAGCCAGAATATAAAAATAAAGTTGAACAGATAGACAGAATACATAATAACCATGGGCAGCTCGTATTGATCAACTGTTACCGATCAATAAATAATAACGTAATGCTTTCACGTGTTTCCAAAAAACCAAAAGTTGCATCTCCTCGCAGACATCCTCTCTTCTCCTCTCCTCTCTTCTCTTCTCCTCTCTTCTCTTCTCCTCTCTTCTCTCCGTCACATTGTGTTAACAGCACACAGTGTGACGACAACCAGCAGCCATAAGATCAGCGCTGCTCCGCGAACAAGTTCACTACTAATATATTATCAGAGTACTGCGAGTACCAGAGACTGTAGTACAACCACACTGAGCTGCTGCTGCTGCTGCTGCTGCTGCTGTGGTCAGTGACAGACAGACAGACAGACAGACAGACAGACAGACAGACGGGGCTTGTCCGTTAGAAACGTTAGTGAGCAGCGCTGTTCTCCAACGGCTAACGTCGCTAACGTCACTGTATCATAACACACCGCGAGCTAAGCGCAGCGCTAACGGCTAGCTCTTCAATTAAACACAAACCGAATCACCCTGGAGACAGAAATAACCGCCGGGACCGTGGACTCACCTCTGCCTCGCCTTCTTCCAGACTCCTCAGACTCCATACCACAAGCCCTTGGACCAGGAGGATAGTTAAAGCGGCGGCAATCGCTAGTTTATACCGTCGGAGCAGCTTCTGCACTCGCGCGCTGGCCACCATTTTTTCGACTCCAGATGACGGGGAGCGCGTGCAGGGCGCATTCTGAACTGCGCGCGCACGCGGTGTCGCTCTACATCCTCAAGTTGCTGCAGAAAGTTTGTCTCCAAATATAATAGTTATATATAGAAAATATATAATATAAATCAGTATATATATGATATAAATTAGTTCAGTTTTAACTTTGTAGTCGTTTCTTTTCAGTTTGAGCACATGGGGGTGGGTGACCCTCTCCCAGGTCAGAAGTAAAGATAAAAGAGTTTTAACTTTTAATAAAAGTATTAACTTTATTTACTGTTGTAGAACACATGTGTACATGTAAGATATCAGTAAGGTGCAAATCCAACAATAACACATCACTGTTTTTGTTGGATTTGCACCTCACTGATATCTTAAAGAATATAGTAGGCCTATATGTATGAAGTGGCATACACAGACAGACTAACAAACACAGTTCAACATTTTGGGACCATTTTTAAAGAAAACATCCTCACTTTAATATGTTATCTCTTTGATTTAGAGTGTTTTGTAGATTCATAAATAAATCATATAAAAGAAAATAACATTTGAAGTTCTTTCTAAGTAAATCAAACAGTAGTGATGTAATGTTTCTGAACTATTTCATTCTCTGAGGACCAAAATAATTTAGCCCATGTTTGATGTTGCCTCCACATGAATAACTTTTTCTACAGACGTTTTATGATAACATATTCTCATTGAGTCCCTCCAGTACACATAAGTTAAATGAAGCATGTTTTAATCATCCACATTATGTTAACTTATTGTTTTTTAAACGTGTAATTCTTTATATACATATATGTTTCATGATAAGGGATCAGTGCTTCCTCACATGAATTTGGCAGGTTCTTTACTGCTGCCTTATGCAGCTCTTTAAGATTTGATCAACTTTGAGTTAAGATTAAGATCATAGCCACTTCTGATAAAAATAAAACGAAAAAATCAGGAACATTTCTCATGTCACATCATGCCCTATAATTAACAGACATGCTGTGCGAAGCTTAAGATTCAAACATGGTAAAATATAACGGTTTGAAGGCTATTTAAGCTGAATAAGAAGGCATATTTGACATAGTTCCCGTCTATGAATTCTAATGCTACATTTAGGCTCTTTGTCTGTATAGAAATCATCTCAGGACGGGACCCCCACAGTCTCCAGGGTAACGGGAGTCCAGCTCAGGCATCCAGTGTGCTACTGGTCTGGGTGGATTAATTATAGACGGCGGAGGAAGCAGCACTTGTCTACTTTGCAAACATCACTGGGACCGTTTGTAATAAGGAATATCGGATATATATTGACATTACGCATGGATATTAAATCACACATATTGCTGTATTTTTATTTTTTTTGGGGAGGGGAGCGTTTTTCCATGTGAGAAATCCCCCCTGACATGCACATAAGGTTTTCTTTTTTGTGAATTAAACAACCCATGTCAATTAGCTTAAGTAATAAGTCCCCTGGCTTTAGTGGCCCGCTGCTCCCTGCCGGTGCCAACCCATAAACCAAAGCACCGTCCAGCGCAGAGCCAGAGCGACGTCACGCGGTTAGGAGAGGGCGTCAGTGCGCCTTCACGGGCTCATCTCACACTCTGAGGCATGTTTACCGAGAGGAGAGTTTGATCCGACTTGGGGGAGCATGTGGACTGACTGTCACCGTGTCCGGGACCATGAAGAAGAGCAACAGAGCCGGTCTCCGTTTCTTCCCCTCTGAGATGTAAGATGAGAGCCTTTGTGTTGAGTTTGATGAGTTCGGGAGGATTTCTAAAGGGAACATTAACAGTTTACACAGAAGAAATGTCCACAACTGCAAGTCCAACCATTCCCTCCTCACAGCTGACATCGGATCAACTCACAGTGGTCGCTGCGTCTTGTAAGTGAAACCTTTAAACTGTCAGAAAATATTAAAAATAAAGAAGATTGTACTCGATATCCTTTAGAATGTGTCATTTTAATCATATGATATCCAGCATTATTTGTGTGCTTGCTGAGCAGTATTTGCACTTAATCTAGCCACATTGCAGCATTATGATAAGGGTTGTACTAGATCATTTCTTTTTTCATCTTCCACATGTGGTGACAGGAGATAGCAGCTAATTTGATTGTCCCAAATTACACTCAAAGCTTTAAATCATAATTATACTTAATGACAATTAGTCTATCAGGTCTATTATTTTCAAGCTGTCAATGTTTTTGATAGACAAGCAGAGGAAAAGAAGAGAGATTATACCTGTGTGTGTTTAAATGGTAGAAAAAGACTGTCAATCAAAAGTGTTCAAAGTGTATCAACTTATATTTCATTTACTAAACTTCACAAATTCACAGATTTAAACTGCTAAAAAACTGTTCTGATGTTGTTCTTTTACAAGTTGTTTTACATGATGAAGCCAGAAAAGACACAGCGTCTGTTGAACTGTGATTGACAAACACTCCCGTCTCTCCTGCAGTTTCTTCTCTGGTGTTCTTTGTGGTTATCGTGGTGCTGCTGTCCATTATTTACCGCAAGGATCCTCAGTGCTGCAAACTGCGCTCCTATCAGGGGCCACATGCAGATATGGTAAGCTCTTGGAGAGAAAAAAACAAAAGGAAGAAAGTCTCTTTTGTGCTGAGTTTTCCTTTTTTAAAGTGACCTGTATGTTCAGTGAGTGAGATCTCACTGAGAGAGAAAGAGGACCCAGGCACAAAGACACTGTGTGCACCCAGTGTAGCGCCATTAAAAAGTGTCACATTCAATTTGCATGGCTGTGGAAAAAAGGACCAAAATAAACTTGATATGATCATTGTCAGGCAATAGATTTGCCTCAGTTAAATTAGCTGCCCTCCAGAGATATCTCTGAGTGCCACAGTAACTCTAATGGAATTGGACAGAATTAGCACTTAACACGCATATTGATGCTAGTTCAGCACCAGTGTAATTAAATCATTACAAAATCAGATTTTGTTTCACTGGCATAGCAGGTACAGCCGAACAACCCAGTCTTTTAGTTTTTTTTAAGGGAGCATGTGGCATTTTGTATCATTATTAATCACATTTTGAAATTCAGCACCACATATCTCTCTATCTACTAAAGATTGACTGTGTGTAAAAAGCTGCAGGCGATGGTGCAGGATGAGCTGAAATGGAAATGTAAACACTTCACAGAAGTAACTTTTCATTGGTTGCCCCATTCTCTCGGCTTCCTCTTCCTGACTTGTTTCTCACCTCTGTGAGTCCCAGGGGTGAAGTTTCAGTGTTATCTTCGGATTGCAGAGACAGAACTCCCCCTCAACAGACAGGAAGCTCTGTTCGGCTGCGCTTTTAATGGAGAAGCTCTGTTGTTGTGCCATTTAAGGAACTAACAGAGCGTTACACTTGCACGAACTGGCCATGCTGACCTCTAGTTACAGCTGTATCCATACACGCTGTGCCTGATAAGACAACGGCACTAACTTACTGTCAGGTCAGTGAGTGCCAGCACCCATACTGCTAGTTTCATTTGTTGTAGGATGATTAATATATGTAAGAGTTGGCAGATTTTTCCTGAACATATAACTGACATTTGATTGAAAAAGCTTTTTTTTTCTTTTTATTATAAGGAGACAGAATTTAAATCATTCCTTAAGGGAAACACACACAAACACTCTTTTATTGTGTTCCTGTGGGACATTTCATGTCTTCAACTTCATAGTCACATACCTTTCCCTGCTTCAGTTTGCACCATGAATGGTGGGCAGACCCCACTGTGGGTGTTGGGGACACAAGGGGGACAATGGATCTCCTTTAGGTTTGTGGCGGTGAAAAAGGCACACTGCCGCTGGGGTCCTCCCCCGACTTCAACACTGATTTTACACGGTTGTGCTTTTTCACACTGGCTGAATCAATGGCAGGAGACAAAAAGACAAGTCTCCTTTTTTTCTCTTTCCTGAGGACTTTTTTTTTGTCTCTTAAAAGTACAAACCAGTGAGGGAAAGTGACCTTTGACATCACCTTTTTGGTGTCGTCTCTCTCTCTCTCTGAAATGATGTGAGGGTTATGGCAAAGGTCGTTAGAGTGCGTCACTCTAAGTGTGAGTGATGTCACCGTTTAACTGGCCTGGGAAAATGAAAAATCTGATATTTCTATACTACTCCGTGTTATTGCATGCTGAGCTCCCACTTTTGTTGCCTCTTTGTCGGAGGAAACCTTCATCATCTTGTCCTTAACATCTCTTATCCTCACACTGGATTTAAATCTCAGTCAGGCAACAAATTGACTTTGTTGTAATGCCGGCCCAAATGACATACGAGGCCATAATGTGTATTGGAGTGTGCTCGTTAAGAGGTACCTGCTGCAGTTACAAGGGGAATAGAGAGACGCTGAAAAGACCACACGGTGTGGTTTGTTGCCTAGGGACCCTGATGACACAGTAGGACACCACATTGTTCTCCGCACAAAGGAGACTCATTTAGACCCAAGGCAATTACCTATTTTTCCTGGCAGTCTTTTTTTCAGGATTCCTGCACCTCATACAGTGAGACTCTGACAGTTCTTGTTTTAGAGGGGGTGGGACAGGGAGGAGGCACGTAAATTGGAGGGTGTTCGTCTTATTGATTAGATAATTTATGGTACTGCTAAACCAGCCAGTGTCTACAGTGATTAAACAAGGCATGAAAATTGGTAAATTAGGCTGAAATGTGTGGATTTCTGACTAATTGCAGACAGGCAACAAGGAACCATTATGTAGAACATCTAGTTAAGATATAAACTGATAAATGCTTGTAACGGTTTAATTAGTAACCAAGACTCTGCTCTCTAAGACACACTTGTGACTGCTTGTTTTACAGGATGCTCCTCCTCAGTACTACAGCAGCAGGCAGACACTGGTGGGGTCTCCTTGTCTCGAGCAGACTCAGATCATGGACGACACTCAGGTGAGAGAGTGACTGGCATCATCAGCTATTAGCCCCACAAAGCAGCGGCCTCCTTTCCTGTATTGCAGTTAATAAAGGCACATACTGTACAGTGGCTCTGACGTGAATGTGTGCATTGACTGCAGCTCGCTGTGTTATGGTTCAAAGTGGGTTTCAGTGATGGGGTATATTCGGAGCTTCTGTTTCCTGTCCCATATAACCGTCCCTCTGTGTGTGTCTCAGCAGGCAGGTCAGCTTTTCTACGTCGGCCTGCCCTCCAGCTACAGCCTGCCCACACTGGAGGCCCCCCTGCCAAGGCTCCCCTCCTACGAGAGTGTCCGAAAGAAGGACCGCCAGAGGCAGATCCACATGATGATCGCAGACCGCTTCGGCCTCAATGGGCCCATTGTGACCGAGGTAGGCCAAATTAGGGATTAGGACTGTGCCACAGCATTTGATACAGTCACAAATGCGTTGACAATGAAGTGTTTCAGGTGCTTTTGTTAAGCCTGGGAATAAGGAAGATATTTTACTCCTGTTACAGTTTCAAAGAATGCTAAGGCTCATATAAACTCATCGTATCATGGAGGCTGCTCATCTGTAGTATCACAATGAATGGAGATATTATGAGGTAGGCTATATCTATTATGACCACACTGTCATACAATATTGTAACAAGAGCTTGTTCAAAGATTAGACTACATTCAGAGTGCAGTAAACAGGACGTGCTATCGGCTCATCTAATGCTCACTGCTGAATTGCGCTGGCAGCCGCGTTTCAAGGTTTTACCGTGTTGATCTTTCGCTGAGCTTTTGACTCCCACAACGCTTGAGCAAACAAGGTAATGAGAAAAAGGCAGATCAAACATAATTAAAGCCTGCATCCTGAGTGCAAACAGTGCCCGGGAATGCAGCTTTGTGCTCCTGTCTTCTACTGTTTTTTCCTTCTTTGACCTCCCATTTTTTTCTTAATTAAACAGTCGCTAGCATGACTGCCCATCTCTTACACACACACATTCACACACAGTTCTTCCCATTCAACCCATCACTGGTCACTTAAAAGTCACCCTCCCCCCTTTAAAGGTCCAGTGTGTAACATTTACGATCTATTGGCATGAATGGAATATGATACAACTGTGTTTTCATTAGTGTATAATCAACGGAATATAGGAATCGTTATATCTTTGTTACTTTAGAATGAGACGTTTATATCTACACCTTCCATGTTTCTACAGTAGCCCAGAAGGGACAAACCAACCAAGTGGCTCTAGACAGGGGCATTCAAGTTTTCCGTGCGTTGCTCGGCCACCGTAGTTTCTCCTTTGTGCTACTTTGGAAGTGGATGGTGAAGTGACGGAGTTGCAGCTACATTGCTAGAAGCCACTACATCCTACACACTGGTCCTTTAAGAATGTGTTAGGAGTTCAAATGATGTCCCCTTAATTTACCCCTGTCTGTCCTGTGGCCTGAGGCAGGGTAGTAGTAAAACTTTGCAGCCTGATGTGTGTGTGGGGTGTGTTTGTATCAGACAGGGGGCAGGGTTAGGGTTGTTCTTGTCTCCTGAGGGTCCCCAAGCAATTAAAAGATAAGAAGACTGAGTCAGGGAGTGTGAATCTGCCAGATGTGATCAGAAAGAGAAAAATATGTTAGAAGCGTCTGGCGTGTAGACAGATTAATTGGTAATGTAAATACAAACATATTTCACATACTTTTAGGGAGAGATATCAGACCTCAGGATGTTTTCCAAGCAACGCACTCATCCTGGGAAATAACATCCGTCTTGTCTGCTTCTTATTTTTAATTTTTGTGTTAATTAGTGTTTATATTGTTTTTCTATTATCAAAAATGTACAGTAATAGTCTCAAACGGCTTCACACACTTTATTAAACAGGTAGCAAGAGTGAAAAGCTCCATATAAACTTTGTAAGAATCGCAATATGTGAACTCGACTTCTAATTTCTTTCCTTGAACCTGCATTAACTGGTTTTTATTTACCACTGCATTGCAACAAGCTGGAAACACAATATTTCCTTCTAAAGTTATCATGGTGGACATGTGTACAAAAGGTTGCCTATTTACACATTTAGCAGACACACCAGTAAATCCAATATTCACTCATATTTTAGCTCTGATTTTGGTCTCCACCATCTCCTGACAGAAATATGTGGTTCTAAATGCTGCATTATATTCACCAGCTATGATGTCTTTGACTGTGTGCCATTTGGTGCTGAGTGTACAGTGAAAACAGCTACCTGTGATGGCTGTAAACAAGGTTAATGAGAGGAAACCCCTGCAGGGTGTGAAAACCAAAACAAACGGAAACACGCTAAATCACTTCGTGATTCTCTATAGGTCCAGCATTAAACACACAGTCATGTGATACATCGTTTTTTTTGTAATCAACCGTTTTCATATAAACATAAAAAAATGGAATATAATCCACCGTTAACGAAAAATATTGATTAGTGCACCTGCCACTGTACCTGTGCCATTATAATCTAATCTTTAACAATACAATACAATAACCATGCTATTGTTACAAAGATAACAAGGTTCAGGTTTTGGTAATTGTTGGAAATGTGTAAATTGAATTATATGTTTATTATTGAGGTGTTATTAAAGGTGTTGTTGTACTGAACTGCATTACATTGAGAGGTAGCTCAAATGTGTGATAGTGGACATTATATGTAACTCATTATGTAATAAATAACTAAATGTAAAAAGTTTTCACTTCCTTATGTAATAATCATCCATATTTTGTAACAATTTGAAACTGTACACGTTATATTTTTAACTGTCAACCTAAATTGAACTTCCCAAATATTAAATTAGACTCCTATGCCCTGTGGTGCCCCCTGGTGTTATAATTGACACTGCTTTTAGTCTAAATAACCACATAAAAGCAGTAACACAATCAGCTTGTTATCATCTTACAAATACAGCCAAACTCAGGCACTTTATGACAAATGTCAACCTGGAAGAACTCATTCAAGCTTTAGGGCTGACTACTGCAATGGTCTTTTGACAGTGCTCCCCTAAAACTCCATCAAAAAGCTTCAGCTTATTCAAAAGTGCTCCCACATTTTATAATAGCCACCACAATATGTAATAATTTATCATACTGGGTTCAGTACAAAAATGTACTGTAATGTAATGTGGCAGATTGTTACAAAATGCAGATGTTATTATATAATGTAGTGGAAATGTATTGCATTTTGTTGAGTTATTACATAAGACGTAATAAAAAGACGGGCTGTTCGACTGTACCTAATGAAGTGGCCACTAAGTGTATTTTCAACTCTGTTCTTAAAAGTCTTGTTTTTCCTTCAGCCTCCTCCAACATATGAAGAGAGCATCCGCCAGTCTTTGGAGCTGCCATACAACATCCTCTCTTCCAGTCTGGACATCTCATCTCCTCAGAGCATCTACACCAACACAGGACCCGACACACCTCATCCAGTCAGCTCCGACCCCGACAACCCTGTTCCACCTGTGTGATGCTGATCAAGCTCCCAAGCTGCCTGATGAATGTGAAATACAGTTTTATACAGATGAATGGTTAACAAAACAATATGAGTGTTGCAGACTGATCACGAGTGGATACTTCACGCTTGGCACGAGCTGATTCAGATACCTCAAGACTGAGTTTATGTCGAGAGACAGCAGATAGTGGTGCGCACCCTTCAGGAGAGGCTGTACACATCTGAATGTTAAAAACACTTTGTGACAGTTGACTCTACCGTGCTGAGAATCACTGGATATTAAGATAGACTGAGGTGGCTGGTACATCTACAGGACTACAAAATACCAAAAAAGGGAACCACTATTTACTTTGTTGATTATATTCTGTCGGTTAACACTGGTCTCTATTGTTTGCTCTTTTATTCTGCTGTTCCTGAGCCACGAGGCATTGTTGTCTGGTTTATCAGAGACCTGTTTGATTAGGGGTTGTTGTAAAGGATGTTTCTGTACCCTGCTGAGGCTGCATGTGATTCAGCCTGTGGGAGTGAGAATTAAAAAAAGGTGCTAATGAAAGTGCCTTCCATGAAGTATAATAAGACACAACATAAGACGTGTGTTTTTTTAACCACTTTGCTTCTGTTAAGGCAGATTATGGAACTGATGTTGATTTCTCATTGATGAAACATTTCATCCTTTATATTGATATTAGGTCTGTTATTCTGCTCTCCAGAAGACTTAAGAATGAAGTGGAGTGAACATGAAATGAACCTGTTGTTTTTTTTTTGATCCCACTAGGTTCCTTCCTACAACCTACCATGCACACATGCCAAATGTTTGTCCTGCACATTGTCATGTACTGTATTTATTGAAGAAAAAATAGTGACTCCACATTATTTCTCATGTAAAAACATAATAACAATAAACACTTGTTGATGGACTATTGTAATTATGTAGCAGTAGCTCATTATGGATATTTAACAGGAATATAAAGAACAGTAGTTACAAACAACTTTAGTGCTACTCATAGTGGAGCGCAGCAGTGGCTATACAGTATGTGTGTGTGGGTGTGTGAAAGACAGAAAGGAAAAATCTGAAGGAGACTTCTGTCCAGCTAGTTTCTCAAAGGCTTCTATTCTTTGCTCTCATACTTTCCTTATTAGATTGCTGAGAAATACCTGCTCCTTGACCCTAATTGAAACTACTTGAATGTTTTTTCCAGCTCTTGTGGTCTTTTTCTGTCAACTCTTAAAGGTCCACTGTGTAACATTTAGTTTAGGATCTATTGGCAGAAAATGGAATCATAAGTATTCATAGCTTATGTTTTCTGTAGGTTTTATAATCACCGAATTATAGTTACTGTTTGGTTTCGTTACCTTAGAAGGAGCCATTTATATCTACAGAATCTGTGGGTCGCCTTCTATGGAGTTCACTATGTTGAACCACCATGTTTCGACAGGAGGGATATGCTACACAGTGGCTCTAGATTGTGGCGTTCTTGTATTTCAATTTTTTTTTTAGAGCCACCGAAGTTTCGCCTTTGGGCTTAGAAAGGGAGGGTGAAGCGATGGAGTTCCAATCTGCAACTACACTACTAAATGCCACTAAATCCTACACACTGGTTCTTTGAGCTACTATTGAGATTTAAAACTAACTGCAGTAAAGTCCATGAGACTACTGAATATCAGAAATGTCTCTCAATAATAAAAATGATCAGAAAAAGTTTGTCATAACACATAACTTCTTATTGACTATTGGCATATATTGTCTCAGATATGTTCCAAATATCTAATGAGCCTCAGTCACATTCACTTAGCGGTTTCGTCACAGTTAAAGGACAATGTTTGAGTATCTACTTACTACTACAGAACTTAAAATGAGTTCAATAACCAGTGAACACTTTGCTTTATTTAGGTTATATGGGATAAACTAGCAAGAGATGGCTAGATTTTGGAAGTGTATAAAACCAAAATAACCTAGTACACTGCTATATATATATATATATAACTGTATATTTTGGCTGCTCTTTCTCTGCCATTCTTGTGCAACTAGCTCTGTGACTTTAGCAATATCTGCCTGGCCAGCTTGTGTCAGACTCCGGTCATGTGGGTGCAGGGGCAGAGTGTGCAGAGATAGACAGGCAGGTCTACTTCTACAGTTACCAGATTTTTTTTCTTTGTTTTTCAGTGCATTTGATTTATTGATTTCTTTCAGGATGTAAAGAGAATTTCAACAAATACAACAATTTTAAAATACATTACCTACCCTAGCTTTAATAAAAGCAGTGCCTGAAATGGGCCTCAGCAGTACCGAGTACTGGCAGTTCTGATTTTTGTCCACTTGAGTACCCTTACTTTTAATTAAGTACCGCCACCTCTGCTGAGCATAGCTGTTCCCACCACTGAGGTCACAAGGTATTTTTTCTGATACAGTTAAAGTCGTGAAATAACTGCCTCAAAATAACTCTGCTGTGATGCTTTGATACCCCAAAACCCCAGTAGAAAGTTCCGTTTTTGAACCGGACTGATGCGTTACTGAATCTCTGTGTAAATACACAGCTGGCTGAACACTAAGAAGACCGAACTGAAAATATCCTTGTTAAATGGATTAAAAACTGCAAAAGAGACTTGACAGAAACATACAGTAGTTTGCTCCTCATTTCACCTTAATGCCTATGAGAATAATCAAGAATGTTAATTTAGTTCTCAGCAGATAAAGAAAAGCCTTTTGTGAGCAGCACTTTTTTTTGGTGATCATATGACCATGTTTAATGTAAAAAGGGGTAATTTCCCTGGATAGCCCAGTTGAGGTCCACAGACCGTGGAGCCTGCAGGCAGAATAGTGTCTAGTGTCTGAGCCGTCCCCTTAGATTGAAAGAGACAAAGATATGACTGTTTGTGAACCTCTACAGTGCCCTAAAACACGAGTTGCATATTAGCCCACAAACTGTGTTGTTTTTATATCTGTCTTCATCATCTTATTACATATCGGAAGAGGTCAAAAGTTTTTAACTTATGCTGAAATACTTTTTTGTTTTCTGTTTCAGGACTTCAGTGAATAGAAATGAGCAGCAGACATATGAAATTTCCTGTGTTGTTGATATTCCACATATCAAGTCCATGGTCATTAAGCAGGAAGGCAGCAATCTAAGTCACTATCACTGTATTTATATCAGGATTGAAATTAAAATACCATCATCAGACTGAAGTTAAAGAGCACACACAGAAGAAGTTCAGATCTCTTTATAATGCATCATATTATCAAACAAAATGTCCTTCACGTTGCTCTAATTGCAATTTGAAGACACATCATGTAAAAATTGAATGAAAACTGTCTAGAAAACCTAAAAAATATGATTTTAGCCCGTCCCCACTCTTTAACACTACACTTTAACATTAAATATAATGATTAGACTCCTTCACAAATCTATTTCTTTGTGTTATTGTGTGACTTCCAGTTTAGAC
>NW_023339696.1:5542153-5558333 GCF_004916995.1 Morone saxatilis
TATTGTGTGACTTCCAGTTTAGACAGAAAATACAATTTTTCATCGGAAATTCATAACATGTTAGTTAAAATACACATTTTACTCATATCCCCAGTTTTTTGAGTCTTCTGAAAGCCAAAAGTAAATAACTCACTCAATTTACTGTATTTCTGATCCTATTGTGACTGCGAATGTCAATCTCAGTGTAAAGTCCTGTTACCTCAATTATTTCTTAGATGTTATCATGTTTTTCTTTATATTCTTTATATTTTTGTTAACCACCTGAAGGTGCTATTTTCTTTCATGTGGCTCCATTTCATGTATTTTCTGAAAAATGCTAAAATTCAGTCTCAAAGATCAGCAGTTACAAACAACTTTAGTGCCACATAGTAATAGACTGTTGTTATATTTTCATGGCTATACAGTATATGTGTGTGTAGACTGTGTGTGTGTGTGTGTGTGTGTGTGTGTGTGTAAAAGACAGAAAAAAAAAATCTAGGACTTAAAAGGCTTTATTCTTTGTTCTCATACTTTCTTAATTAATATGCTGAGAAATACCTGCCCCTCGACCCTAATTAAAGCTACGTGAATCTTTTTTTCCCGCTTTTGTGGTTATGAAAAAAATGCATATCCTCCATTTAGACACCTTGTAAAAAATAAATAAAACGGCCTGAGATTGACAATGAAGCATTTTGCATAGTTATAGATATAGATAGATACAGTCTTGAAAAAAAGATAAAGAATGAAGTTAGAACACGCAAGTGGCTCCAACCCGGCAGAAGGGCCCTTATATCTGGCCGAGATTGAACTTGTCGCAATGCGTTCATAAACTAATAAAAACATAAATCATTTTATTTGTGTGTTTGTTTTGTACATACAATCTACAAAGTAACTAGTAATTAAAGCTTTCAAACGAATGCAGTGGGTTAAAAAGTACAATATTTCCCTGTGAAATGTAAATTACTGGTGTAGAAGTTTAAAGTAGGAGAAAATGGAAACACTCAAGTACCTCAGTAAATGCACTTAGTTACTTTCACCCACTGTTAAGAATCTATGTTTACAGACAGAAACCACTGTTATATAAAAATCTACTGTGGGTGAGATTTCCCCTTTAAACCTGTGTCAGCATCATAACGACCTTACCAACATGGCCGCGCGCTTTGTCCACCGCAGAATCTCGTTCGTCACTGACGGAAAAACCCGAAGCTGCCCGAACCAGCCGACAGTCAGTCTGGTGTGTAAACAAGGTCAGACACTGCAGCACGCAGACCAAACACTTTCCTCACTGGGCGGCTGCTCGCTTTTAACGCCAGAAAGGAAGAAGACAACTTGATCAACCCAACCTCTGAAGACAAAGGTAGGCTGATGATCAACCGTATGTTTTTTGCGTTGCTGTGCAGGACGCACTGCAGGGATGAGTTACATGATATAACCAGCACAAATGTATAAGTTATGTGATTCTGTTACACGCAGAGCTGTAGATAAATCCGTTTGCACCGTGCATAAAGACTCTAACTAAGCTTCTATCATCCAGATTTGCCGCAAAGTCACACCGCAGGTCTGTGTTTACCTCTTGCGCAGTCATCAGCTGGCCTCCAACTGGGTCGCAAAAACTGCTTGGTCATGTTTTCCCACGACATGAATAAGCCTGTCTATTGGAGCATTTCTTTTTCAAATGACCTTTAGCTTGTTTTCAGTCTCTGCTCCTCCAATATCTGTCCACTTACACATGCAAACATTTGATTTCATTTATTGCCTTCAGCTTAATATGAATCAGCATTACTGTATACGTTGTACTAATGCAAGGTAATTCACCCGCATCATCCTGAGTCTGGGTCAGCATGAAAACCTGTTCAAACTGGTTGTCCTGACTGCTTCAGTGCCAAAAAGACACTGAGCTCACACATATTGCTGCAGATGACGATGGAGAGGAAGTGAGAGGTGCATAGAGAGTAAACCAGGAAGACAGAAAGAGAACGAGAGACTAACCAAGGACATAGTCAGACAGCAGCTGAGGCATTGCTGTGGCTCTGGGAGTGTGCAGGGCCAGTCACGTTTCAGCCCGCCTGCTTTTAGTGCTCAATTCTGCTCCAGTTAATCATCACTCTGATATGACCTCCTGCAAACCTTCCTGTTGGACCGTCACGTCTCACCAGAGATTATTTAACCTGATCAACTTTATATGTTTAGTGATTCGTGCCAAAGCAGAGGACACAGCATCCCTCGCTTTTAATAAGCTGTTGTGATCACACTCAGGTGTTGTGTTTTCTGAATGCACTTTCCATCACAAGTGGAATGATTTGCATGACTTAACAGTGTTTAAGAAGTAAACATCAGCAGTGTTCCAGTTTGCAAAGATGTGTCCTTTGATGTAACAGTACAAGTTGTGATGTTTTATCGGCCTAATCGTAGATAAAACCGTGTAACTTGTAGCGTCCTCTGTCGAGCTGTCAACGCTGCTAACAAGAACAAACAGTGGGGTTTTGGCTCACAAATTAAGAAATAAATCAACATGCAATTCTCTAAACTAACATGTTTTTGTATTATTTACTGCAGGACTCTATTACACACCTGCCAAGATGATGCAGTGTTTCCACTTCATGGTGGAGCCGGCCAAAACCTTAACGGCCAAGATAAAGGTATCAAGTTTTGTGTGTTGAATGTGCAAACCTTTTGTTTTTTTGGGTCACCTTCATACTTAAGTAGACAGTTGACATGACAACGTTTTTTTAGCACCATGTGACTGCACGCATTTCTGCTTTCCTGGTTAGAATTTAACAAGCGAGAGCTACTGTATGCATGGAGTTTTTTGGGAGATGAATCGAGGCAGGGAGCCTGGAAGGGAGGGGTGTCTTTATTTTCTGCTGACAGAAACAGAGCCACGATGTGCATTTTGATCAGACTGAGTGACCACCTCCTTTTCAGTCTGACCTTATTACTCACAGAGGCAGTTGTAAAGCAGCGCTAATGCCGTCCAAATGTCTTTTTTCTTGCTGAGAGCTTTTCAATTTCCAGTTTCCCCCCAGAAAATGCTTTAATCTTTACATTTTCTTGCAGGAATCACACAAGAGAGCAAAGAAGGAGAAGAGGGAGCCTCTGGATGAGGATCAACTGTTCCTTGTGGACATGGCTAGAGATCTCAGCCGAGTGTGCCAGGTAAGAATTAACTCATTAAACCAGAAATTATCTTGGCCATAGACAATCATTAATAGTTACAAACCACCCTTTTCCTTTGTCCTCATAAATAACGGACCAGTAGACCATGAGGGTCTTATATCACCAACCCCATATTTCCCTCTCTGTTTGCCACTGCAGAGGTCAGCAGTCCTGGAGCACATCTGGAACCTGGATGATACCTGGCCTACCTCCCTCTGCAAGGCCTTCATCCTACAATGGGCCTCCATGTTAGAGAGCAAGGTGCTTATCTTAGAACATTTCCAGAAGAGAGTATAGGGACAGAAGGGTGTATTACTAAAGGTTTGTGTGTTTCTGTGTGCAGAAGAGGCCCATGCAGACGGATGGCTGGCCTGAGGTGGATGAGGTCAAACACCCTGATATGATTAACGAGCAGGACCTGATGGAGGCCAAAACTGTGATCCTCAACTGGATCAAGGACCTGAGAGCTCAGCCTGAGGTGGGAAATGTACAAATAACATTTCCTGTTCACCTTACTCTCTTCCTTCAAACAATATATACTCAATAGACATATTTTATTCATCCTGCAGCAAAGTGTGTGGCCTGGTGAACCTGTGGCAAAGGTTCTGGATGACCTGCAGTCAGCCTGGCGTTGGGGCCGTGCGCCCAATCTGGTGACTGCTATGGAGCTGGTGATGTGGACTTTAATGGTGCAGCGCCCAGATAAGGTAGAGGAAAAGTCCATGTAACAGTTCACAGAACACCTTGTGTGTTATCTGCAGTTCATCAGTTTATTGTGCAGTTCATAATCCAAACCTGCTTGGTGTGTCCTTGCAGGACACCATACCCCAGCAGTGGCTCATGTGGAAGCAAAAGACTCAGAAGATTGGTTTGTAAATCAGTAATGAATCAAGTTGAATTTTATTGTAAAACTGGAGACTTTCATTTCTTTATGCGTCTGTTATTATCTCCTTTCAGGTGCCATATCCTACATTCCTCAACCAGGTGAGCTGAACTGTATGTTAGGATATTTAAAATCATTACATACAACCAGCTTCACTGGTTTCAAGTTAAATTCTGACTGCTTGCCATTCTTAACGACCCAATGCTGCTTGTTGGGACCATCATTCCTTTGGCAAAAATATATTTAACTATATTCTGGGTCCAGTTGGGTACAGGTGCAGGATAGCAGCATACAAAGAAAACGAAAGATGCTGAAGTTTTCAATCTGCCAAAATTTTAATTGATGCAGCGTTTCATACTTTGCGGCAAATCTGGATTATAGAAGCAATTAGACTCCTTAAACACAGTGTAGACTGACTTATCTACAGCTATGCATGTAATAGAATGACAATCTTCCTGCAACTGATACAAAATAACACCCATATTTACATGTTTACTCTACATAGAAAAATCACGTAATGTCCTAATGAAAGGACTGTAGTTTATTCAGAACACATGTGATACATATTTTCTTTTTAAAAGTGTCTTTTTGGCAACATACAAGTTAAAAAAAACCCAAATGCAAATAATTTAGAGATGATACATGTCCTGTTTATGCCTATGTATCACATATAGACTACTGTTTGTGCTACAGTGCTTTCTTTAAGACAGTATGTGTGTTTTTTTACTAAATTTTGAACTTTTTTTTTTTGAAACTCATCTTTTGTTTGTAGGTCAAAACATTACATCAATTAAAGTTTTGGGAGCTTTCAATCCAACATTCCTTCAACTTTCTCATCATCACAATATCTATAATACTGATGATACAGCCTGTATCTCCAAACTGACAACATAGCTCTCTGACTGTGTAACATCAGACAGACATTTCAAGTCCTCCCTTTTTTTGCAGTGTGGGAATGGATCTCAGATGCTGCAGGTACAGCATTCACTTTATCAAGTTATCAGTCAGTATAATCTTAACTGAGCCTGTCTGGTGATTTAAACCTCTCAACGCTTCCCTCTAGTGGAGGTGACTCTGGATCAGGACACGGCCAACCCTGATCTACTCATCACCGACGAGAAGAAGATGCGCTGTGGCTTTGAGAGAAAGGATGTTCCCAACTACCACCAACGCTTTGATGGCTGGTGGTGCGCTGTTGGGGTGGAGGGCTTCGGTTCTGGCCGCCACTACTGGGAGGTGGAGGTGGGTGAACGGGACTGGCGGCTGGGCGTGGCCAGGGAGGCGGCCCTGAGGAAAGGCTTCAAGTCCCTGAACACGGATACGGGTTACCTGACCTTGAGGCTGGAGAGGGGCACTGAGCTGAAGGCACTGACGGTGCCCTTCACCGCCCTGCCGCCGGGCCTCATCCCCCGCAAGGTGGGCATCTACCTTGACTACGACCACGGCCAGCTGTCCTTCTATGACGTGGACAAACACTTGCACATTTACACCTACAACGAGAGCTTCACTGAGAAGCTGTTCCCCTTGTTTGGTACAGTGGAGATCATCAAGGATCTGGTGATTAAGTCTCCCGCAGCTAAAACC
The DNA here is from genome assembly GCF_004916995.1 of Morone saxatilis. Classification (NCBI taxonomy): domain Eukaryota; kingdom Metazoa; phylum Chordata; class Actinopteri; family Moronidae; genus Morone; species Morone saxatilis. The sequence goes on from NW_023339696.1 coordinate 5,547,756, forward strand.
CAATGTCTGTGCCCCTCACCCTGCATCTGGGGTTGAGTCTCCTTCTGGTAAAAATTCCTTTAAATTCCAGCAGATATCCTAATAAAGTCTAACAAATCAGGTTATATAATAATCATTGGGAGGAATCCGAGATCCTGATATAACAGACCATCATTGTGCTATTAAATAGCTCCACTATGTGACCACGCTCTATACTACTGCTGCTGCTGCTGCTGCTGCTGCTTTAATGTGATCGTTGCAACCACTTCCTCACTATATATCTATAGTGCTGCTGTTTGCTCACATACATGATGTATTTTCATATATTTGAGAGGAAACATATTGTATTAATGTAATGTACTGTGCAATATTAACCCTGCAGTAAGAATGCGTTCATGTGAATAATAAATAAACCAAATCCATGTCTTACTTTTTGGCCTGTTTATTTCTACACTACACATTACATAATGGGTGCTATATATATATCACAAAAACATGAATCATTCTGTGGCATGCACAGAACAAAATAGATGAATCTTTAGTCAGAAAGAGTAATCTGACCTGAGAGTTGAAGTGTGTGGTATGTAATCAAACCCAGTCCGTGATAGGTCACAGTATCTCGGGTAGATACGTTTCTGGTGTCAGCCATCTTTTCTCTTGTTTCTCTCTCTTTGCCATTCCTCTTTAGCCTTTCATGTCTCTCCTGTCTGTGCTGTGGTTATGAAATATTTTGAGCACACTTAAAGAAACCACTTACCCACAGAGCATGGACAGAAACAGCACCTGAGCCTAAGTAGACCTAGTAATTGATATTTTAAAGTCTTATGAACCCACCAGAGGCTCAACCAAAGGTGTTTCAAATGCAGAGAATCTGATTTTCAATTCTAGTAGAGTTCTTAGATTCCAAACATAGCAAATATTTCAAGCTGAAATTGCAAGGAAAGTGTGTAAAAAGATTAAAACTATTTAATCTTATAATAACATATGTTATAAATTATCATAGATTAAGCTGCTCATCAGTATATAAAGTAATTCAAATTAGCCACACCAGATGCAGCATTAAAGTGATGAACACAGTAATGCATCAATAATTATATCCCACCATAAAATATACATATATTCTGCTTAATAAGTACTTTTATTTAAGTAAGTAAGTAAGTTTGATGCTTATATTTGTGTAGTTTTACTTAAGTAAAAAATCTGAATACTTCTTCCACCACTCTTATTATTACTTTTAGTTGAGTAGAGGGTCTGACAGGGGTGTCCATATACTTTTGGCCATATATGTGCAGCAGCCGAACCAATCAGAGAGCGCTAACACACAAACACAAAAAACACAAAATAAAAATGACATATAATGAAATATAATAACAAAGAAATAAAAAGGTAAATATAGCGCATTAATAAATCACAGGGAGTCAGCAAACACAGATTTATTTTTAAGAAACTTTATTTTCAGATTTTCGCGACGGCAATGACGCCATCGGTGTGCGACACCGCCAGATAGGTTTATATGAGTTCTTCACCGACACACGTACGATGACAACAACTTTAAACCAAGCTTTAAAAACCCACTTTGGGTTCGATACCTTCAGGTGTAAACTACAGGAAGATGTTGTCAGAGCGGTCCTCAGAGGTGAGCCTGTCTGTGTGTCTGTCTGTCACTTTGTCTCTGTGCTCAGTCAGCTAACGGCAGCTAGTTTCGTAGCCACAGGCACGTTTATATTTCTGTTCAAATGCGAGGCTGTTGTACTGTACTGATGTCTCCAGTGCTGAGAGAGAGGAAGAGAGTAATGTCTGGTGTCTAATGCTCTGAGGTGACTGCTGTTGTCCTCCTGCAGGTGACAGGGATGTGTTTGTGTGCATGCCTACTGGAGCAGGAAAGTCCCTGTGCTACCAGCTGCCTGCACTTATGGCTGAAGGTATTACTTTGGTTATATCCCCGCTGATCGCTCTCATTCAGGTCAGTCTCTGATTGCGCTGCTCCAATGCACACCATTCAAACACACGTAAGATCTGGCGTGCGGTCTCAGTTGTTCGTTAATCCTTTACTGTGTGTCTCCCCAGGACCAAGTGGACCGCCTGAAGAGTCTGAACATCCCTGCCTGCTCCATCAACTCCAAACTCCCAGCAGGCGAGCGCCGTCTGATCCTGGCTGACTTGGGGAGCGGCAGCCCCAAGCTGAAGATGCTCTACATCACTCCGGAGATGGTGGCCTCGCCTTCCTTCCAGCCCTGCCTGACTGACCTGTGCTCCCGCGGCCTGCTGTCCTACCTGGCTGTGGACGAGGCTCACTGCGTGTCCCAGTGGGGACACGATTTCAGGCCGGACTACCTCAAACTGGGTGTGCTGCGTGCTCGCATCCCCGGGGTCCCCTGTTTGGCCCTGACAGCGACAGCACCCAAGAATGTACAAGAGGACATTGTTGAGTCCCTGAGACTGCGCTCGCCGCTGTCTTTTGTTTCACCTGTCTTCCGCAGTAACTTGCACTATGATGTGATCTTCAGGGAGCTGCTGCCAGACCCCTACGTCCACCTCCATGCCTTCATTAAGAAGGCGCTGGGACTGGACAGCGGGTCTGATGGACAGGTTGGTAGACTTGACTCTGTGAAGAGATGGGATTTTTTATGTGGAATTGTTTATTTTCTCTGAATAACAGATCACCAGCAGCTCGTCCTCATTCATCTATGTTTCTGTTTTTTTTTTAATTTTAATCAATCAATCAAAATGACGTTGGAGCGGTAGGCAAAGAACAGCTCGTAAGAATAGAAACAAAAACACTGTTACACTATTCTCAGTGTTCCCTTATGCAAGAAAAGACCCTTTAAAGTTTGCGGGTTTGAGCAAAATAAACAACAAACACCTTTTAAAAATAGATGTTTACTGGAGCCAGGACAATATGATATTTATATTTGAGTTTAAAGCCTCTCAGCCTTTATGATGCAGCATGTACTGTAATGTACGGCGTCTACTAAGCCGGACATTTTACAGTTCAAAAGTGAACTTTTCGGTGCTCTCGTGTATGTACAAAATATGAAGGCTGTTTTATTTCTGTGCTACAGAGTCTTATTAGCCTATGATAAAGGATAGGAGTAGATTTAATATGATTTTGAAATCAAATCAATGTTAAAATTCACATTCAACTCTAAAAGTTGTGACAAAGATATACGTGCTGGAGGCCGGGCATTTTACAGTAGAACAATAAAATAGTTTACAGTTCACACCAACATCTGCCAGTTTGTGTCCATATTGGTGTGTATGACGGTTGATTGGGTATAATGCCGGATGTTTAAGATCATTAAGAAACATTTTCCAACAAACTTTTCAAATATCAATATTAGAATTTTTGAATACATTTTGTTAAATATATATTTTTATTTAACACAAGTGGATAACAGTATTTACAAAACCAAAGAATTCACAAAACAACAACAGAAATACAGGGACATGAGGACATGGATAAAATGCACAAACTTAAAAGAAAGCAGGAAGGCAAAGAGGAACAAAACAAAAACAAAAAACACAAGTGGGGATAGTCCTAAAGGGTAGTGTTGGGCATGCACGTTATGTGTGGGTTGTGTTGTCAGTTTGAGTTATAATAATTGAATTGAACATTTAATGTTTCATAAAGTGTAGTGTATCAGCATGTAGGCTGATACCGACCTGTGATTAGACCATATTAGCAGATATATCTTCCCTTGAATACGAGCACAAGAGCGCTGGTTTCTTTAACCTACTGTATGTAATATTTGTGAACAGGGTTGTGGGATTGTGTACTGTCGGACCAGGGAAGGCTGTGAAACTGTGGCTTACCAGCTGACCAAGCTTGGAGTCTTGGCCAAGGCTTATCATGCAGGTTAGACGTTTTTCCTCCATGTAGGTGTAGGACTAGAAAACAAAAACATACTTTGACTCAAATACTTCTGAATTCTGCTTTTATACTGTAGGTCTTAAGGGAGGAGATCGCACAGAGGTCCAGAATGAGTGGATGCAGGGGAAGGTGCTGGTTATTGTAGCCACCATCAGCTTTGGTATGGGAGTAGACAAGGCCAATGTCAGGTGAGGTTTTGCTGTATAGTTTTGTATTGGCTACAGTAAAGTTTGTTGTGCTAATGCTCTTGTTTATCCCGCAGATTTGTAGCTCATTGGAACCTGGCAAAGTCCCTGGCCAGTTATTACCAAGAGTCTGGGCGAGCTGGGAGAGACGGGCTGCCCTCATCCTGTCGCACATACTACTCCCCGAGAGACAGGGAGCAAATGAACTTTCTCATCCGCCAGGAGGTTGGCCGCAAACAGGTCAGCGCAATAATGTGAGGAACTACTATAAATAAGTAAAACCCAGCATTTTTTCAGAGGTTTGAGACCATTTTGTGAACTTTTGTCAACAGGAAAAACGCGGCTCTGCGAAGGAGACCGATAAAGCAGCCATTACAGACTTTGAAGCCATGGTGTCGTTCTGTGTGCAAGAATCGTAAGTAGACTGTTCACTGCACACTTACAGGCAACTCACTTAGTTTATTGCATACAGTTAAAGTGTAGAGTCATGGTATCACATCATTACATAATGTCTTCACCCTTTGCACGCATATAATATGCAGTTTTATACAGGAAACATAACTTTCATTACATGCATACTAGGCTTTTCAAAATAAAATCACAGTCCATGTCAGTTTGTGTACAGCAGGGGGCAGACTTGATCTGTCTTTTAGGCTTTGTTGTGAAGCGTTCAGGAACACCGCTCCCCCTTAGGAGCATCTCACCTAACTAACAAAGTCTGAATGCTAATTCTCATTCCTTAATAATGACACAGGTATGTTTAGAAATACACTAACAAACTAATTTGGCTTTCCTCTTCACATCTCTCTGTGTAACTCGCTGTTGATGTGCTGCAACTTAAATTATTCTACACACTTTTATAGCTCATATTCCGCTTTTATTAAAGAAACTTTGGGTTGGTGCTGCCTTTTCCTCAAATCAGAGGCGTTGTTGTCCTGTAAGGTGCAGGGATGCCCGGAAGAATGTAGCCTCTCCTGAAAGCCTGGCTGCTTTAGCAGGTGGGTTTGGCAGCCAGTCAGGACATCCTTCTCTGTGTTTGTCAGGTGCTTTGTTGTTGAAGGGCTGGGCTCCTCTTGTGCCACTGAACACGCCCTGTCGGACGCTTCATTGCTCACTGAAATTTCTCAAATGTCTGTCTGTTAATTACATGACCATGACTCTTGAGGACGCTTTTTTCAGCGTGTCCTGTTGGATGTCCTTGTGCGGAGAAGCATTCACTCAGATATTCTGGCCCTTCGTCTTTGAGGTGCGACAGCAGCAGCAGCAAGTCACGCAGCTCAGCACTATCATGAGTACGACCACCACTGTGGGAGGGCAAATAAAAACAGCATCATGACCGGCTCACGCTTTAAGAAACGCAGACATTAGAAATGATAGTTAGACTCACAGATGAAGGTTAGGAGGACGAAGAAAGCGCCCAGCTCTACAGGGGTGGCGTTGGGAAGACCCTGCAGCTTGACCCATATCTTGTTCAGGAGGTCCAGCGTCTCTTCTCTGGGGTCCATCCTAGTGGGGCAGAAACGAGGTGGAGGCATTTTAAGTCATGCTCGAGTTTGGTTTACATAGTATCTCATTTATTTGCCTTTGTTTAGTGTCAGGATGTAACTCCTGTTGCTTGTTACGACATAGCTGTTGTGTTGACACGTATCTTTTTTTTTTTAATTTATGAGCATGATAAAATTCTGTTGAACAGTTTCTCAATCTGTGGTTCCCTTTATTTAAGAGACAGTGGGAGGATTACAGTGCGAAAGAAAGGCAGCAACGAAGTGCACAGATCAGTAAATCATGTGTTTTTTTTTTTTAGTCAAGAGTGAGTCTGAAAGGGAATCTGTTTACCAGGGTAATGATACAGGGGGTGGTGCAGCATAACTCAACAGGTTATCTGTCAGGCTAAAAGAACCAAAAGAAGAAAAACAGGGTCCTCCTCTGTGTTCAGCTGTTGAACAGAAGGCTCCCCTGACAGCTGTCTCATTGTGTTTTAATGTTTATAGACTATAATGTGTTTTTAATGGGTGGCGTTCCAGTGTCGAGTTATACATGATTTACTGTTGACTGTGTTATTGTGCTCTACAGTAAATACATGGCACTGGGTGTGACGGTTCAGCTCTTAGCTGGTTTATGAAATATTAGATTGCATTATGAAACATTATGAAATAACACAAACACTGTATAATGGAATATGGTTCATTACTTTGTTAATGCTCAACATTTGGGAAAATACGCTTCATCATTTCTTGTCGAGAGTTAGATGAGTAGATTGATACCACTGATTTGTAGCTGGAGCCAGTAGCTGGTTAGCTTAGCATAAAATAATGGAAACAACTAGCCTGGCTCTGTACCAGAACCTCTAAAACTCACTAAATAAAATGATATCTCGTGTGTTCAACTGGTACAAAAACCAAAGCATAGAAACGACAATTCTGATTATTATTGGCTGGGAACAGAAACCTCCTGGACCTGCCACCTGGTCCCAGCCAAGAAATAGTCTGTCACATTAGCCACTGCAAAAGTGCAAATAGTTTTTATACTTAAACAAACGAGATATAACGTGTTACTTATCGATCCTTAGAGGTGCTGGTAGGCGCGTGTGTTTAGTTTTGGGCTAAAGATAACTGACTTTTAATGTGATTTGGTCCAAAAAGTAGTCAGGCTATTGTACTGCACTGCATTGCTCTGTAAATAAGTTCAATTTCTCCATTGTGTCCTAATAACATCTGAATCAGCACCCCTATACAATAGTTAAAACATAAGTTGAATATTATAACCTTTATGAAGCTAAGATTTATTGCAGGGCTGCTGTATACAGTAGTACTACATACCTAGTATACTGGCAGCAGAGTGCTACTACAATGTTTTCATGCTACAGCCACTTTTACTGCAGCAGAATTCCCATGAAAGAGCTTTTTGAAGTGCAGTTAGAGATTTTAAGAACACGCAGATACCAAACCAGAGCTGGTCAACACTTTAGAAACATAACAAGTTATTTAGCTAGTGTGGCAGATAACCCTGATTGAGTTTTCCCATTGTCCCTTTGACTCTTTGTTAGGTTTAATCACGAGCATTATCATTTACAGATAGTGTTCAAACAGTGGGAAACGCCTCAGACACCCAGCTTTTAAAAATACAATAAAAAAACGGCAGAATTTTACCTCCTTGTTTTAAAGCGGGCAAGTTTAACGTCTTCAGTAAGTATTTTTTAACACATTCCTCACATTCTTCTCTATCTGAAGTATTTCTCAGGTTGTGTGCCTCTCGGACGGCACTGGCACAGACACACACACGCAGTGAAAGGCACTTACTTGTGAGAGCCTTTTGTTGTTTTCACACACTCAGCCCAGCCCAGACTGACTGAAAAATTACAGAACAGAAGTAAGCAGACAGGTTGATGAGGAGATGGCAGGTAACTCCTTCAGGGAAGAAATGACACATTCATCACTGAGTGTCTTTACTTGTCAGTTTGCTGCTGAAACGTGCAGTTGGGCATCCAGAGGAGGAGTCCTCAGACAGAGATTAGCAGTCAGGTCCAGATTAAGGTTAGGAGGGATAATTCCTCAGGTACTGATGATTGTCTGCACGTGGAGGGGAAGAAAAGTGAGACAAACAAACCCCATTCACTGCTCTTCTGTCTCCTCTTAATCTTTGTTGCTCTTCTCTTCTTCTCTTGCTTTTTGGTAGTGACACTGTAGTTATCTGCTGTGCTTTAGTTTGTCTGCCTCCAAGGCTGTTTTCTCTTTAGCAGTCCTCCCTGGGAGTGACTGTTGCCTCACAGAGTCTTTGTGTGCCACTCAGTCTATCCCCACCTCCTTTGGTGAAACTGCTGCTCTCGCTTTCATGGCTGTGCAGGCAGCTTTTCCATTTCCAGCTAGGTAGTTGGTATGTCGTTGAAGTGGCTCGTCTAATGGCTCGGGTTGGTTCCCCGAACAGAGTGTGTGTGTGAATATTAGCCGTTACATAACACTGGATCTGATACATAAGTGTGAGGATGTGTTTTGTTTAAAAAGTGGAAACCTTCACATCTGGGACTTATATTTTAATATAATATATATATATATTTTAAATAAATAAAAAAGTCAGCTTCAAATGTGTTTAAATTGTAGGAAAATAAGACTTATTAGAAATCAAGATTTCATTTTCTCTACTGCATTCTTATTATTAGTCCATGAATATGTACTGTAATAAGGCTAATGGCTTTAGTTTTAGTTTTATATAGTTTCATTTCCTGTGATAATGGACCCCTGTTTGGCTTATTTCATAACAGCAACATCGATCATAGTAGTGTGTGATGGTTACACAATAGCTAATAGATCAATAATGCTCTAAATGGTCTGTGTATGACGGAGAGATGTTTGCCGTGTGCTCAAAAACATCCTCCGCCTTGGCCTTTTAAATTCAGACTCTAGGATGTAACAAACGTCAGACTGTCTCGCATCTATTTGCTAATGTTGCTCCAACTTGCAGGAGCTGTAACACTGGCCTTGCATGTAGTTTTTAATTAACTGTGTCTCTTTGTTTCCCCCACCAGTTGTCGTCATGCCACCATCTCCAAGTTCTTTGGGGACAAGACACCCAACTGTGCAGGCGCCTGCGACTTCTGTCGTAACCCTAAAGCTGTACGAGCCCAGCTGGAGAAGGCGACTGCACTCAGCACAAAGACTGAAGCTCAGGGGAAAGGGCCCACGGGACCGTTCGGTTTCCAGCCGGGTCTCTATGAAGGAGGAAGGAAGGGCTATGGCTTTGAAAGGCAGGACAACTTTAGTGCCACTCTCTGAAATGTTTGATTTGTCCCTCTTGGGTTCGCTTTTGTTTTGTAAAGCAAACCTGTCGATTGACGCTGACATCCTCACCTTGCAGGTATGATGAAGTGGACGGGGGTAGTAGTGAGGATGATGGCACAAAGAGGAAAAAGGACTTTTCTGACTTATTCAAGAAGCAGATGAACATGCGGAAGGTAAAGTATAACATTTAATGCACACAACCTCTTATTAGAAATGTACATTTTCTACAACTAGAAAAACAACTTCAGTGTTTTTGTTGTGTCTTTTGTACATCTGTTCGCCAGCTGTTGGCAGCAGGAAGGTACGGGGCTGTTGAGGCCTCTGTAAGTGAGGATTGTGGTAAATCGCTCCCACATGTTTGCTGGAATTGACGCAACATTGAAGCAAAACTATTCCTCAGTGGGTCCGAGAGAAGCTTGTACAGTTTACAACATCAATAAAAGCAGGAATGCCACGATTGTTAAATGATTTAAACAAATACACACAACAACAAGTAAGAGACTAGGACATGTGGCGATGGAAAAGGAGGCCATTGTCACCCTGAACCCCTACCATTCAGAACATATATCACAAATCACAAGCTGCCTCAGGGGGCTTTACAATGTGTGAAACATTGGACCCTCGATTAGGGGAAAAATAGAAGAAACCTCAGGAAGAGCCGGACATGCAATAGATGTAGTGTGTACAGAAAAGACCAACAAATAAAATCACAGTATGTTCAAATCATGATGACAGAATTACAGATATACAGATAGATCTGTCCACATAAGTGATCTACCAGGTTAAAGTGATATTCCACCCAATAAAAACATATGTTGGTAATCAAATGCTAATATAGGCTTGAAATATGTCAAAATATGGCCTTGTCAATCCGTTACACCTTATTTCCAGTCAACTCTGTGAACTGGGTGGATTCAAAGGTCTGGACCCAGGCAGTCCTCATTGGATAGTGCCGGTAGACAGATGGTGGGAAATAAAGGGGAGGGAGTTACAACAACGAGCTGTAGCTGAGCTCAAACCTTGATGTTGCTGTTCGTGGTCTTAACCCCTACACCACGGGGTCGCCTCACAAAAGATAAATCCAATCCAGTTCATCTGGCGGTGTTGGGGTTAAGTGTGGATGTGGATATTGAATAGCATGGCTATATGCTGCAGAGGTTAAGGAAGTGCACCAGTGTGTCAGTTTGTGCTGGTGAATATCTGAGAATTAACCTCTGCCTGTGCTCATGTTTCTTTAGGGAACTGAGGGTCCGAGGGAAGACTTTGTTCCTCCAGGTAATACCAATAGAAGAACTCTATGAATTCTGAATGGCTATCCAGGCACATCTGTACTGTCATATAACCGCTGTGTCCTGCTGTGTAGACGCTGACTGCCCACTCAGAGAGGCCAGCAGCCAGAGGATCCCCAGGCTCACTGTGAAGGTAGAGCACAGCACTCGGGCACATTCCTCATATGTGCTGCACTCATTAACACGTCCGCAGGAATTCAATGACTCATGTGTTATGAGATGTGAAGGGAGGCTGTAAAGTGACACCACCGATGTAAACAACAGCTCATTAAAGCAAAATCAAATACTGCCTACTGTATTACAGTACGTAAGTGAGAACAATATAGTATATAGTATATATAATCTAGTAAAAATGGGCATTATGAGCCGAATGTGCAGCTTTAGTATCTGAATCTTCAGCAGCTCATTATGTCGGACACACTGGCACAGTTTTATTGAACAAAATATACAAAGATGTGAAGATATTTCTTGGTAATGCA
>NW_023339696.1:5558345-5563413 GCF_004916995.1 Morone saxatilis
AAGAGCATTTCTGAACACAAGTGCAGGAAGAATTTTACTAATTTTAACTTCGTTGTGCACTTTCAGAAACATTTCTCTTAAATCATGTCTTTCTATTGGATTAAAAGAAAATATGGTTCTTCTATTGTTAATTCATGTTGCATTGATCTTTCTGGACACTTGACAATTTTAATTTTTATTGGTTTATTGTTGAATTTAAATATCCTTACATATACCCTATTTCAGGCCAGAGAGCACTGCCTGTGCCTCTTGCAGGAAGCATTACATGGCCACCAGGGGGCAGAAGACGCATTCAGGTACTTATGCAGAGACATGTTTCAAACATCATTCATACATAGTTCATTTTCTGCAGAAATGTCGCTCCACATTGTCTTTCATGTCTTCTCGCGTCTGTCTCTCAGCTGTGACACCCTGTCTTTAGCGGTGGATATCGAACACGAGGTCTTCAAGAGCTGCAAGTCTTCCAACTTGTACAAAGCCGCTGTCTTAAAGAGGGTAAAATGACTGATTGTTCTGCCTGTCACATCGTCACTGGTGGAAGATCTATTCCTGAACTCGTGTCTTGTTTCAAAGGTGTCGGAGATGAAGAAAACAGCAACTGCTTCAACCGGAGGAGAAAAAGGAGAAAGTGACAAGATTAACAGCAGTGGTGAATCCGGAGAAAGTGAGTCGAAACTCAAAGAGGACGCACCTTCCTCCTCCTCCTTTTCTGAGGCGCTGCAGGGGTTCACATCTGCCTCTGAGATCTACTCGGTAAGCTCTAGTCTACTACACCCTTGCTTTATCTAGTTTACAAGCAGTTATTGTGGATTCCTAATCCAGATATACACCCTTACTCCTTTTTTTTCCCATTATTCATCCAGATGAAGCGTAAAAGGGTAGGGGCAGGCCTGAGGGGCTCATCCAACCCCTTCCTGACAGCGAAGGATCTGCTGAAGCAGGACACTGTGTCTTCTAACAAAGGGACAGAGAGCGGTGGATTTTACAGCGACAGCTTAGGAGGTCCTGGAGAGACGAACACAGATGCATCTCTGGCTGTAACGTCATCCATCAGAGCCAGAGCGAGTGCCGTTGCTGCCTCCCTCAACAGCCCCGCGAAGGGCGGCAGAGCCATGAGCAAGAAGCAGCAGAAGCTAGCGGAAGCGGCAAAGAGTTCCCGCAACATTTTCCAGTACTTTACGAAAAAGCAAACGACAGAGAAAAGCCCGAAGGAGGAGGCAGAGGAGGGACTTGATGCTACGTTGTCTCATGCTACCACAGTGGTCCCTGAAGATAACAGTAGCCAGCAGGATGACTCCGCTGTCACTGTGGAGGCTGTACAGATCAGTCCTGTGGACTCAGAGATTGAGGAAGTGTTTCAAGAAGAAAGTAAAACAAAAGTAATAATTATACCCGATGATGAAGAGGGGGAAATCCATAAAACAGAGATGATGGAGCTTGAACGTGTGCCAGACACATCGAATGAGTCCACTACGGAGTAAGAAACCGTCAATGCAGCATTTTAAGATGGTGGAAAACTCTTGTTCTCTCAACTCTAACATTATTTTCTCCCACACAGACAAAACAAACCAGAAGAAGAAGCTAAAGAACCCCTAACAGCAGGGGTAAGCGTCTGTTTCCTGTATAATCTTCAAGACTTATTTCCTGCCCGGTGACTGATTGTGTGTGTGTGTGTGTGTGTGTGTGTGTCCAGCTTACAGATGTGAAAGTGGACAGAGAGTCTTCTCCTCCAGCGAAGCGCAGACGCCCTGCAGACGCCCGCAACCGAAGAGTAACCTTCAACCCCAACGTGCAGGAGAGGGCCCTGCACCCCGTTAATGAGCCGCCCAAGCCTGTGTCGCTGAAGGAGGCAGCTGACATTGTGGTCCGCTACCTGGACCCCTTTTACACTCAGGGAAAGTTCGCCACCAAGGTGAGCGGGGCGGATATCGTGTCGTGTTTGCAGAAAAAGCAGTGTGAAAGTGAGGAATTCTCAGCTGTGGCTTTCTTTGGTTGTAGGAGCTGTTCAAGTCCTTCGCCCGCTACTTGTCTCACCTTCTTGCAGAGGGGAGGAGTCGGGGGAAAGGCCAAGGTAAGCAGAGGACTAAACATCTAAAACTTTGCCGCATGCGGCTGACTCTAATGCTTGTCTCTGTGTCTGCAGTTAAAGTGGAAGCCAAGGCTCTCATCAAGAAATTCTTCAGCACAGTCAAGCGCTGTGAGAGCGAGGCGGACTGGAAGCACCTTAAAAGATCGCACAGCTGTAAAACCACAGAGAACACTGAGTGACGGGAAGGGAAATGTAGCCATTTTTAGGGTCAGACCCTTCCTCTTTGTCAGTGCCTAAGCTTCCCTCGTCCCAGTGATCTCAGGCTTCGCCACAGACGCCTGCCGACCAGGTTTATGTTTAATTTGCTGCTAGAGTTCTGCTTTTCAGGCTTGTTGCTGCTACAGTAACTTATGTCAATAATTAAGCAATAACATGTGGACTGTTAAAGCCTGAGAGAGCAGAGGTAAAACTGTGCATACTGGTGTTCTTTATGTTTCAGCCCATTTACTGAAGAGTGTGTACACTTCACATTCATTTATTGATTTCACTACAGTTTTAAACTTTACTGGTGCTGCACTCATTTCTTTTCATCTCAGGCTGCATGTAAACCTAAAACATGTTCCAACTCTCTGCAAGTTGATTTTCATATTGAGATGAGATAAATGGAAATCAAAGACCTCTTGGAATTACCAAGACTATGACGCTACGGTCATGCTATTAGCTCTGTGAGGCAGTTACCGTGAGCCAAATGCTAACATCAGTATGCTAACATGCTCGCAGTGACAGTGCTAACATTACACCTAATGTTCAGCAGGTGTAACGTTTATCAGGTGCACCATTTTAGCTTAGCGTGTTGGCATGCAAACATTTGCTAGTTGACACTAAACACTAAAGCGTACAGCTGAGGCTGATGGGAATGTCATTAGCGTTGCAGGTGTTAAATAAACGGTGTCGCACAATATCAAATCTTTTGGCCTGACTGCCAGGTGGAAGGTTAAGGGATCACCAAGGTCAGTAGGGTCCATCCTCTGGGGACCATTTACGTTCGCAATCTATCTAATAGTTGATGAAAGTGATGGACCAACCAACATACCAACGGACATTTCCATCCAGAGCCGCACAGCACGGTTAGAAACGCACTGTGGAGATGGTTGACAGTAATGTGAGGAATACATCGTTTGCAGTAAATGGGGATAAAACATTCAAAAACACTGGAATGATGTTTTAATATTTGACATAAACCAGGTCCTGTGTTGCGGGAGCCTAATGGACACTGCTTTTTTTTTTACTGCTGCTACATATGTTGTCTTTGGCTGCTGGGCTGTGTTTTTTCTTTGGTGTTTGTGTTTTCTTTTATTTAAAACTAAGTTCAGTTTTGTCTGGTTCGTGTCTCTTGCAGAATGATGTTTTTCTGTTTGTTTTTTTAATGTTGTGTTTTACAATGAGGGAACGGTTCTTCAGTATTAGTGCCTGTCGGGGCTGTGATGGGCCACAGTTTCTGTCTCCACAGTGAAGAGGCGACCCAAAGAGTACTTGAAGCACTGATGGACACAGAGGTCTGGACAGCCATAGTCTATCTTCTCTTTGCTCCTAAATGTTTACAATAAAGTCTGTGGTGAGTAGGAAGAGACCGGCCACAGTGTGAGACCTTTACTGTGTGTCCATGCATCATCACTGCTGTCTTCAATCAGACTGTTCAACTTATTGGAGGGGGAGGAAGGGAGGGAGGAGGGGAGGAGATGTCCGTGTCAGGGGACGCTGCAAAATACAAGGTGACGTCACCTCCAGTAGTGCTGCCTTCAAGTGCCCCTTGTAACTTTGAATGTCCCACATTCAGATACCAAAAAGGAAGGGTAAAAAAAGATGACATCCATTGAGAACAACATGGCGGCAGTGTGTGTGGTGTCCATTGTAGGGTTACGTTTCAAATCAAGATTAAATGGCTGGCCCATGCTTGGTAAATACTGATAAAACACAATTTGCTGGCATTATACACCTTTGAACACAATATAAACTTACATCATAAGGGCCTTTAAATTAATCCGCCATTATTGTTTAATATTTAGGCCCTGTCTTAAATCCACGTGTCAAAATCCAGCCCCAAGACTAGACTCATTATTTCAGTTTTGTGCTTCTTCTAGTCTAGGTTTTATAGAAGTCCACCAAAGTCCACCAAATCACCCACTCAAGCAGTTAGGATCACCTACACAAATAAAAATATGTAAACTTTTCTCAATATGGACAATACAGATCATTAGTCTCCACAAATCAGTCATTCAGTTCATTTTACTGAAACCATGAGCACCAACGTATCACATGATCAAATGAATCATTTGTAATTGGTATGCTATTTGATAGCCTAATTTTTTATAAGTAATACTCTGGTTTAAATAAACAATTAGTATTTGACAAGAGGAACTGAAGGGCTGTGTCATATAGACGCCTGTTCCAAATAGTGAAATAAAATCCTGGGCTATTAACTGAAATAAGCAATAATAAAACAACAAAGAGTGCCCACGTCTGACAAACAGGATTTCCGACAGCACATGAACGCAGCAGCAGCAGCAGCAGCACTCAGTGAGCTGGAGCGGGCTGTCAACCTGCGTCTGCAGGGCCCCGCTGCGGCTGCACATCAAACACTGAGGAGACAGACACAAGGGACACTGAGGGCTCCTCCACCGACTGTGTGTCTCACGGCTGCAGGTCTGAACGGCCTCATGTGGCTTCGTTCGCCTCTGCAGATGCCTTGAAGGAGCAGGTGCGCTGCCGGGGAATTTTTTTTTTTTTTGTGTGCCTTTAAGTAAATTGTCTCAAAGGGTTACACACTTGGCGAGGCTGCGCCGCTGTTGTTTGTTGTCACTTCCGGTCCGTGAATTAGCAGATCACGTCGCCGGTGAAGAAGAAGTTCATCAGCATCGATGCTCCGTGCAGGCAGGATGGAGGAGTTTGTCACGGAGGAAGAGGAGCCGTGGTACGATCAGCGGGACCTGGAGCAAGGTGAGGCATCATTGTTTCTCCTGTGTCATGTGTCAGGTGTGT
>NW_023339696.1:5563438-5565932 GCF_004916995.1 Morone saxatilis
TGTGTGTGTGTGTGGGAGGGGGGGATCATACGATGTAACAATGCCCCATCCACAGCAACTGTATTCTGGGATCAAAGGATTCATGCAGGAGGGGGTGGATCGTGGATGGAAAGCAGGGAGGAGGTTGCATCCATTGGAAAACATTTCATGCCCAAGTGCGCGCACTAACTGAGCCCGTGTCTCTGTCTGTCTCTGCATCCGAGCCTGGATCTGCCCGCCCTTCATCTCTGCTCTCTCCCTCTGCCAATTATTATGATCTTGTCAGTGGTGTTTCCCAGAATAGTCCTGCTGTCTGACTGAGTCAATGTTGCCTCTGTTTCATCCTCCTCCTTTGCAGGGTTTACATCTTACAGCACTCCTCTCCTCCCATAGTGTCTCTCTCTTTTTAAATCAGACGCTCTGTATCCACTGTGCTGGGTGAGGAAGCACTGTGAAAGCACTGATCATCTAGGGGAGGTAGTGACAGAAGTGTGTTTGAGGCAAAAAAAAAGCAGAACCAAGACTGTAGAACAGTCCTAGACTCCATTCAGAGTCTCTAAAATGATGTGAGAACATGGAACATGGGAGGCAAAGGCATTCAGTCTATGAGAAGTGTTGACTGATGCAGAGTGTGTTCAGCCTCCTCTGTAATGTCTTAAATGGATGCACTTTCATCGACAGTGCATTTGAGAGGAGAGAGATGTGTGTCCGTCTGCAGCGCTGGCCTGAGCATCACCCCACCCCCTGATTACCTGCTGACCCAGAGAACTAAAGCAGCTTTTGTGTCTCATCATCGCATATAGTCAGAGAGGAGAGAGGCAGGTGGATCCTGCTGTGTGTGTGTGTGCGCGCAGTACAGTGTCGCCACGCTGTCTGTATCTCATCTCAGCATTATTCAGCATGGAGCTTGAAGTCATTAAGCCCCTGGCTGATCTGATTAGGGCGCCCCAAACCAGCCCTCCTTAGTCGGGATCAGAGATTCCAGGCTTTGGGGTCAGATTGGAGGCATAGTTGCCGTCGGTGCTCGCTGCTCTAAACAAACATCATCCCTGCACGCACTCGTAGTCGGGCATGATTTTTGCCCCAGAAAGGATGCTGTTATGCAACTTGGCGGCCGCCAGCTCTTGAGATTTGGTGACCCCTGTTCTCATTATGATCTGGCAAACATATGAAGTGTATCTGGGCAGATGGCATGGCGTGGTGATGGTCACGTTTTCGCGTTCTGTAGATTCACACATCAAAGAGCATCACAGAGATGCATGTGCAGAGAGCAGAAACACATGAGCAAATGTACAAATTCCATACTGATGGTATTACATGGAAAGGCCTTTTGTGTTATTAGGCTTCTGGTAATTGGTATTTTCTCAACACAGCGCCTCATCCTCACACATAATTCTGAAATTACATAACTAATACTCGGCACGTGTCGGCCCTCAGGAGCAGAAACAGTGCTGTGACTAGGTTGGCCCTCGGGGTGAACGCTCGCTGTGCTCTCTCCTCACACACTCTCACTTAGCTCATTATCACTCTGCGGTTCAGACCAGTGTTGTGTGATCAGTTCTGCATTGTTGAGACAGGAAATTACAGCCTGTCTCCATCTCCCTCACAGTGCACAGTGTGAGCTAATGATCCTTGTTAATTATATTAGATTAAGCAGAGGGGCTCCTGCTGCATTTGGGCACGCTAGATTGCGTATAGCAGTTTCCACATGGATGCATACAGATGGATCAGCTGTAAATCAGTTCTAATCTCTTCCACCTACGATGATGCATGCGTGTGTGTTCCTGTCATTGCTCGCGCCCTACGCTGTGGCGATAAAACACTGTATTCATGTCCAAGTAATGGATGTCAATGGCTCTCTGTTTCTTCCCCCGTCTTTCCACTCCCCCAGTGCTGTGTTGTTATGGGCTCCAAGTATGCAGGGCCAGCAGGATTCTCCTCCTCCTACTCAGTCCAGCTAGGTTTCTCTTCACCAGAGGAGATGAATAATGTATATGCTTCAAGCTGTGTTGTAAAATATCAACTGTGAGGGTGGTTCCTGCGGTGTTGTCGCTGCTCAGGCCCCCCAGTGTGCAGGTGGCAACAGGTTTGTATGGATATGATCTGTGATAAAGCAGACTGAGCACAGTAGCACCCATGATGTGTTCAGAAGCTCTATGTGACAAAGTCCAACACCATGCAGTGAACTCCGGTGCACTCTCGCCACTTTCCACTGTTTACGCCTGTTCTTCTTTCTTGGCTCCTGTCAGATCTGCACTTGGCAGCCGAGCTCGGCAAGACTCTCCTGGAGCGCAACAAGGAGCTGGAGGACTCCCTGCAACACATGTACATCAACAATGAGGAGCAAGTGCAAGAGATAGAGGTATGATTGTCCCATTTATTGTAACGTAAAGACCTGGCACGTACTGTAGTTACAGATCGCAGCTTACTCGATTCACCCTCCCATTCCTAGTGCGAATGAGAAACTATGGCGTCTGCGAAAAAAAGTGCCAACGGCCCTATCTAGAGCCAGTGT
>NW_023339696.1:5566032-5576181 GCF_004916995.1 Morone saxatilis
AAACATGGCGGTTCAACATGGCGTCCTCTGTGAAAGGCGACCCACAGCATCTGTAGATAAAAACGGCTCATTCTAGGTTAACAAACACGTACTGATCCCTATATCCAAGTGATTATACACTAATGAAAACATACCTATGAATATTATATTCCATTTCTACCACTAGATCTTCGTAAATGTTACACACTGGACCTTTAAATGTCTTTCAAGCTGGATGTTCCAACTATTAATAAAAGGATATTTTGCACAATATATTTTGCGTACAACTGAACTGTCAATGATTGGTTTTAGGTCGAGTTTGCCATTTAAACCATCTCTGAGCTGTTTCATCTGTTTATCCATTACTTTAAGCTATTTTAAAAATGTACCATAACTTTTAGCTAACTATTTAAATTCTTTATCCATGACCTTTACCTATTGCAACCAATTATCTGTTACTTTTAGCTCTTTTAACCACACATTTATCCATGACTTTGAGCATCTGTAACCATTTATCTACTAATGCTAACTATTTCAAACATTTATCTATTAGTTTTAGCTATTTTATGTTTTACTTTCAGCTAACTATTGTAACTGTTTATCCATTTCCTATATCTAACTGTTTCAACTGTTTATCTATTATTTTTTTATCTGCTACTGTAATTATTTACCTATTTCCATTTATCTTTGACTTTTTTAGCCATTGGTAATTATCCATCACTTTTAGCTATTTCAGTCATTTATCAATTATTTTAAAGTAACTATTTCAACCATTACTTTAAGCTATTATTCAATACTAGCTATTACTCATTTAGCTTTTTAGCAAAGTATTTCAACTAATCAGCTTTCTACTATTATATATACTGTCAATGTTTTTCACGCATTCTTTGTTGCAACACTTGGTGGTCAGGTGTTACAGCTTCCTCATGGTGATATATAATAATATTCAGATTTATTGTTGTTTCACCCCACTGAAACAGAGCAGTAGATGAACTACTGAAGATCTAACGAGTCAAAATGAGCTGATCTTAATATGAAACTTGTCTCCCCTGCAGTACCTGTCCAAGCAGTTGGAAATGTTGAGGGAGATGAACGAGCAGCACGCAAAGGTGTATGAACAGCTGGACGTGACTGCCAGAGAGCTGGAGATCACCAACGAGAAGCTGGTGCTGGAGAGCAAGGCCTCACAGCAGAAAATAGACAGGTGATCAACAGCTACGACTGTGTCTGAGACTTTCATGAATACCATCCTCTGCTCTCCTGTTGTGGACACAGTGTACCAGAAACCACACTCTGTAGAAAAACATCTGTAACAAGGATGATCATCACATACCGTAGGTCTTTACAGGGACGTTTTTGAAGCCAAACAAGCATAAAGCAGCTAGAGACTGGTGCTTTTATCATAATGTAGTTTTGTAATTTACATCGCTCCACATTTTTGCTGCAGTTACAACTTTTTGTGTTTTTACAGGCTATCCCCTCCACCTGAGCAACTATAGCACTGTACACTCTTGCTCTGTTTAGCAATGTCATAATCGTAATCAGGAATCAGTCCTTTACAAATCATATTAGTGGGCTGAAGTCTAAAAGTTGTTTTCAATGGCTGCTTTTGTTCTCTCTTAATCTGCTCCTTCAAATTCTTTGTTTTGTAACAGTGACTCACTGTGGCTTTACGAGAACGGTGTGCTGAGCAAAGAGACAATTAAATCACCATAATAATGACGTAACAAGCACTGAACAAACATTTGTGTGTGTGTGTGTTTGTGTGTTTGCAGGTTGATGGGCACCATGGAGACCTTGCAGAGTCAGGTGGACAGTCTGACATCTCGGGTGGAGGAGCTGCGAACTCTGGAGGAGCTGAGGGTCCGCAGAGAGAAGAAGGAACGGCGCAAGACTGTCCACTCCTTCCCCTGCCTCAAAGAGCTGTGCACTGCGCCAAGGTCACTAACTGTTAGGAGTTTTTCTACCGCACAAAGAAAATCATTCCCAGGACACATCCACACTCTGTAGTCAGGTCTTGTTGTCATTTTTATCTTGTTCACACAGATTAGTATGTTGCTATTACTAGCTTTGTATAATATAGATGAACTGGTTATTCTGCAGGACATGCAGGTTGATGAAAGTGATTCTGCAGTAATTATCACACTGCACTGCCCTGCAAAGCCAAAACCCTTTTTACATCTTATCATAGACATAATTAACATCAAATGTGTAACTTTTGGGCGAAAACAACTTAAAAAAACAGAGGTAAAAAAAAAAACACTGACTGCACTATGGCTAGTTGTGGCTAGCTGGTGTAAAGCTAACTACTAAGTCATGTGACACTTCTGTTTGTCAGGTATGAGGATGGTTTCTTGCTGGCCAACCCAGGCAGCGTGGACCTGGCTGAAAGACGGCCAGGGGATGAGGAGAATGAGCGTCTGAGAAACATCGTCTCCTCCCTGCGCGCAGCCATGGCCACAGAGAGGTCCAAGAGGGAGGGCGCTGAGCGGGAGTGTGCCGCCGTGCTGCAGGAGTTTGAGCGTCTGGAGCAGCGTCTCTTAGGAGCAGAGGGCTGCCAGATGCGGGTTCAGGAGCTCGAGGCTGAGCTCCAGGAGATGCAGCAGCTGAGGAAGTCCAGAATGTGTCTGATTGGGGGCATGGAAGACGGCTTAGAGATGTTGCTCAACAACGGCCCCGAGACGGACACCCCGGAGGAGGGCTTAGGGCCGGAAGAGGGAGGTGAAGGAGAGGCGGGGGGCACGGGGCAGCAGGGAGGCCCAGTGAGGAAAAGCTGCAGCGACACAGCTCTGAATGCCATCTCAGCCCGTGACGCCTCAGGTAGGCGCCAGGGCAGCTACGCCCTCCATGCCAACGGCGTGCGCAAACGCGGCATGTCCATCCTGCGGGAAGTGGACGAGCAGTACCACGCCCTGCTGGAGAAGTACGAGGAGCTGCTGGGGAAGTGCCGGGGTCACGAGGAGAGCCTGTGCCACGCTGGGGTGCAGACTTCACGGCCTGTCTCCAGAGACCCCTCCATCAAAGAGTACAGCATGGTCTCTGCGGGACCTTCAACATCAGGGGCCGTTGCCACCCCTCCAACACCTCCTCAAACGCCCTCCACCCCGGAGGCCCTGGAGGGGCTCAGCAGGCAGGTGGAGCAAGTGGACAAACGGCTCAGCCAAAACACGCCCGAGTACAAGGCGCTGTTCAAAGAGATCTTCTCCCGCTTGCAGAAGACCAAGAGTGACATGAACTCCACCAAGAGCAGGAAGAGTCACAAATGAGCCAGAGCTCATTCTAACAGCTACTGATACTACAGGCACTGAAAACACTCACTAAACACGATTTATTTGTCTTAATTTACCTCACTGTTTTGAAGGCTTCTTTGTTTTACTTTTGCCCACTCGTGAACTGATGGGTGGATGCCTGTAGCCATGTTGAGTCAGGTGATTAATGATGCATACTCAGCAGTGGACACTCGCACCATTTGCTGCCAAATGTTACTGCCAAATGTTATACTTCACTACACGGATGAAAGATCGTTGATGTGGATGAAATGCCTTGTCCTGAGTGACGACAAATAGAGAGGAAGGTTTTGTTTCTGTCCAAGGACAGTCTAGTGTGTGATGTAGTATTTGTAATTGATTAATTTAAGTATTGCCATTTATTTTTTATTTATGAAAAATAATGAATATTAAACAGGACAAAATCAGCCATTGGCTTTGAAACGACTTGGCATTTGAAGCATGTATCTGTCTAATAAACACTAAGTGCTAAATTGTTCTTTAAAAGCAGGTAAAAACTAAATCACAAGGTTTTGACCAGCTTATTATTATCATGACTGTTTGTGTGCAAATTTGAATTTGTCGGATGGTACAAATCCTTCAAGACGGCTGCCAAAGCTTACTGTGTATAAGTGTTTGATGGAGATTGGTTTACTTACATGGTTTATTGTAACTCATCTTGTGAAGGAGATGACACCTGAACAGATGGTGTTTTTACAGCATGCATTACAAGCTGCAGGGGATTGATCTGTTTCAGGGGGTTTGTTTGATCATTTCAGACATGACAACAATCAGTTCTGCACTGTGCTATCACACTGTCAAAGCTGTTCCTGTAATAGGCCATGTAAAATGTTTTCTGTTAATTAAAATGAGCTATGTATTGACCATTTTCCTTTATTTTGTTAAGTGCTCAGGGAGGCTACAATTCAAATCCTTCAAGTTGAATACGAGCTGTGGGAGCAAGAAAGAAAAAAATCCAGGTAGTTTCTGTTGGGTTGAATAAAACAACCAGACACATGCACGCCCAGTCTGAACACTTTAATGTGAACACAGGAGATCAGTAAACTGTAGGTAATACAAGTAGCACACATTGAGTCAAACCCAACCCACAGAGAGAAACATCAGTCCATGACACATGACAGCTGAATGAAGCTGCGGAGAACAGACTTCATCCACATACTTATGGAGTGTATAAAAAAAAAGAAAACACTTTTCAATGGCAGGATGTCTTACCCATCGATGTCTGGTTGGGGACTGATGTCTCTGTACTGGTTTAAAGTCAATTACAGACAACGTTTCACCTCACTGATCAGCAGGAGCAGCATGTGGTTGTAAGAGACTGGAGGCACAGTCAGCATTGGTAATTTTTAAACTTAACGTGATAACGAGGCGAGCGCGTTTCGATTCGTGAGGGAACTAAGGGAACGCCTCGGACACACTGGAAATATGGCCTCAGGGACTAGAGGACGCTGGCTGACAAAAAGCTGTTAGTACGACCTGGACTCATATTCACAGTTGTAAATGATCTAAAATAACCTAATTTTACTGATATTTAGAAAACTACAAGTACTGCAATGAAATAGAGATAATACGATCCAACAACATGTAATGTTTTCTTTTTTTTTTTCTTTTTTTACACAAATCATCAAACCTGAAATAAAGTTGTTAAAAGTCCGTAGTCCTGATGCCCTGTCCTATTACAAGTATTGTTAAAACAGGCTCACATGATGGTCTGGCAAATATAATGTGAAGGCAAATGGCTCAACTGGGTTGTCTATTTCTTCCCAAGGGTTCTTGTTAAGGCCACATGGCTGCTAAATACACTGCCAAAATACCCTGATTAGGAGAGGAACAGCCACACCTAAAGTGTGTGTGTGTGTGTGTGTGTGTGTGGGGGGGGGTCATACGGGTTTAGAGGTAATTCTTTCCCCCCCTCATTCTCTCAGCAGACTTTGTGGGGCGCTAAACCATTTGAAAAGGAGGTGGCCTGAATTCCAAATAATTTACAGAGACCCTGGTACAAATAATCTGCACGAAGGCTTAAGGAGGGCTGCGTCCAAGAGTTGTGTCCAGCAATGATTGCTCTATGACCGCGAGTGGCCACATACATACAGCACTACTGCTTCCTGTACAATGCTTTCAAAGGCAGATCATGGTAATCATATAAAAGAATCTAATAAGAAAGAGTGAAAAAGGGGGAAGAAAGCAGAAAAGGAGCAGAGGGAATCATACAGTTCAGTTTTTAAGAGCAGTTTTGAGCAGACAACAGTTTTTTTTTTTTTTACTTATTTTTCTTTTATAAACAAACCATAATCGCAAAATCTGGATTGTGCACAATGTTTGCTTTCTCCATTTCAAAGATTTAATACTTAACAGAAGGGCGGGTGCAAACAAATGAAGGGTTAATGAGAGGAATGATGAAGTGATTTAGATTTAAGAATTTAGAACGAGAACGGGGAACTGTAAGAGCGAGTGTCAATGGACGGAGAGAGCAGAAGCTTAAATCAACACATAATCCAGAGATGGATCAGGACAGAAATAATGGAATGAAAGCAAGAAAAGGGAAGAGGGACAAAGCAGAGGAAGACGTTGATGGCGAGGAGGAATCAATCTTTCCAGTCTTTCTTGATAGTGAGGCTCCACTCCCAGGAGAGATGGTCGTGTTTGTCGTCATCGGTGAACTTGGACTTGATGTTGTAGGTGCCGCGAGCCAGCATCCCT
Source organism: Morone saxatilis (assembly GCF_004916995.1). Lineage (NCBI taxonomy): Eukaryota > Metazoa > Chordata > Actinopteri > Moronidae > Morone > Morone saxatilis. The sequence goes on from NW_023339696.1 coordinate 5,571,999, forward strand.
TTGGGTGCCTCCTCCAGGGTGGTCAGGAACTCGTATTCCTCGTTCGGTCTTGGCCCATAGCTGCCCACCATGTAGTCTGACTTGTCGACTGTACACGAGAGAGGGAGATGAAAGGAGTTGTAAAAAGCTTCTTCAAGATATCATGCACATCCTCAATTCCACATTCAGCCAAAGTGCATTTATACAGATTTTACATCAGCAGAAATGCTGGTTCATTAATGGTGTATTAGTGAGGGGAAATTCACCAAATGTAGATAAAAACAGATTCCTATATTCAGGTGAATATACACTAATGAAGACATACATATAAATATTGTATTTAATTTCTGCCAACAGATCCTCCTAAATGTTACACACTGGACCTTTAAAACTTAGTTCAACATTTAGGGAAAGACACTAAATGACTCTTGCAGAGAATTAGATAAGATTAATAGCACTCTCATATCTGTACAGTAAATATGTAGATACAGCCGGCAACTGGTGAGCTCAGTTATTGTTAATGGCTGAGCTTTGGAAGTGCTAGTGGGCAGCCTTTCTAACATTCAGACAGAACCGTTTCCCCTGTTTCTACTCTTTAAGCTAAGATAAGCTAACTGACTGTAGCTTCATATATACTGTGCAGACATGAATGGTATTGATCTCAACTCATAGGAAGTCATATATCATATATTTACCACAAATTAATTAATTACGTTATCCCTTTAAGCCAGAGGGTGCTAATTTTCATTTCCATGTCAAAAATCCAACTAAGGGATGGCAGAGATGAAATCAAATCATTGTCTTACCCTTTACTCCTTTCCTGAATGTCTGCTGAGTGTACTTCAGGCCTGACACAATGTCCTTGTTGACCTGAAAAAAAGGCAAAATGCATCATATCCTGCTGAACAGTTTCCCATGACAAAGATAGCTCACTGCAGCTGTAGTAACATCTCCATGCCTCTAACAGTCTGAGACAACAAACAGAGAGGTATCGTGGGATTGACAAAGGCCAGACTCTCACCTTGAAGTTGATCTTTATTCTGTATTCGACTCCTTCCTTCAGCACAAAGGGGTTCTTCTTGAAGTTCTCCAAGTCTCCTGGCAGGGAAGGCAGCACAGCATGACAAGTAAAGATTAGTGAGGAACAGCATGCGGTCTAAAACATATAAGCTGAGTGATAATGATTACCAGAGAACGAGGAATTAACACTCTCAAAAGTCAAGTGGAATTGTATTTAGAGTTTCGACAGCCTGCAGTGATGACACTGACCACCAGGTGGCACAGTACCTCAAGTGAGCCGCAGCTCCCCTGCTCCACTGCAGCTCCGTGTGACCACCGAGGGAGGGCAGGAGTGCCATCAGGAAATGGCTCATTAACCCACTTACACAGGAATCATGTCATTATTAATTAGGGGACTAATGACCCAGCAGCTCTGTTGGTCTATATTTGCACACAAGGATGGGAGTGATTACTGTTCATAATTAATGTTACTATGAGTTCATTCTTCCAGTGTGTCTGCTGTGAGGAAAGACAGCTGCCTAAATGTGGGCTTCTGTGCATTCTTTCAAGTGTAAACTACAAATGACCCGTTTCACACCGCCGTGACTTCTCCACTCACCCGTCAGGTCAAGGACCAAGGGGATTGGGGCCGTCTCGCACAACAGGGTCATTCGCGTCACCTCGACGTTTGGGGCGGTGGGATCTAAGACAGAGAGAAAGGTCACAGCATCCAACATTAGATCAAGAGAACCCAAGTATCTCAACCATGCCAACGGTTTAGCTTTCAAACATTGAATAAAGTATGTTGTTGCTTATTTTCCACACATTTCACTACCTACCTACTTTTCTCTACTCTAACTCTGAACCTTCTGAAAACAGACTATCTACAGACCTCAGTGGGAAATGTGTGGCCCAAAGTTGCTATTAATAACCCAGCTCTGTTGAACTCGAGGCAGTGGCCAGACCCCTTTCCCAGCTCTGAGATGTTTCTATGTGGGTCGGGATCTGATTTGTCTTAAAGCAGCTACAAGGAACTTTTACTTTGTGTTGATTCGGTCGGCCCTGTGGACAAAAGAGGTTGTGTTTCCATTGCCTTGTTTCAAGGGGAATCTGACCAAATCCAACCTGGTGGCAGGCATTAAGAATAACTATACTGAAATAATGATAGTGGTTGGTTAATCTACTCTTCATCACAAAAGCAGATATTGCCAAAGACCTGATTTTGAGGAACTGGATACTGGTAGCAGAATATGTATAAAGTAAGAAACCTCCATATTCAAACCATTTTTATGCTTCTTGAGCATCTACCGATCCTTTTGACACGGTCTAATTTCTTGGTGTTGTGTTCGGTTCAGTCATTTAACCTGTCAGTGTGGATATTGTTGAAAGATTCTAAATATAGAAGATATAAAAACCTTTTGAAAAACGTTATTTTGCTGAGTATTACTACAAACTGTTTTTTTCAATTTTACAAACACAATGACTCACTTGCTGTCTTTAACAAACGTCTGCCTAAAGGCTTTGCCTAAATAAAATTATAGTATAACACAAACAAAGATGACCTAATTCAGACATCTGATCAAGTAAAGAGTATGACCCTGAGTAAGTGAATTGTTTTCACAACAAATAACTGAGGTTTGTTTCCTGCACTATTGGTTGTACAAACATAGAGCAGCTGTAATATTATGGACACAGATACATGCTCATCCCACCTTTGAGGACATCACTTACAACAAGTAGGAGGGATTTTTGTAAGTAAGTTCCATTAGATGGCTATACTGGTGAATGAAATCAAAATGTGTAAGTGTGTTCTTATCTATGCCTGAGGTTAGTTAATGGCAGAAAACTACATGTATTTTAATTCTAGCAGACAATGAGACCATTGTTATTTAGTAGGGATCACTAACCAGCAACCACAACAGCAGCAGCGCCGCCCAGCAGTGCTTCCTTGTACTTGCGCAGACTCTCATCGTCTTTGTCCAGCTCCTGGATCTCCTGTAGGCTCTTCTGGGCGGGAGGTTTGTAGTTGACGTGGCCTTCGTTCTCTTCGTTGGCTGCTGCAATCGCTGCCAGCTGCTCTGGTGTAGGTTCCTGCTCTGCCATGGTGTGCTAATCACAGCAACAAAGTGACAGCAGAGAGGACTGGTTAGAGGACAGGGAAATGAAGTAATAAGAACTGACGGCAGGAGTCCACACAACAGACTACTTCCCCTTTTACTCTTTACTTTGCTTTAATTAAATCTGACCTACATGTGGAGCGGGGTAGAACAAGGTTATTAGACATCCGGCTGCTGGATGATTATTACGGATTACTTATCCAGGGGGAGACCTCGGTGAACTCTGACCCGAGGGCTCTCGCAATGTAAAGCAGAAACTCGATAAATAAATCCCATGGGCAGTCTCTCTGTCCTGACATTACCAGTGTTTATCTGCTGCAGTCTGGAGATACTGCCTAGAGCTGTATGCTGCAGAGAGGAGCACAAAGGAATTTGCTTTGCAGCGCTCAAAGTACGAAAACACTTGAAACATTCGACAGTTAAAAGTCTCTCCGGAGTCACACGGTTATGGGTGGCGCTCACTCCACAACAAAAGATTTATCAGTATATTGGACCGTTTACAACATCATAGGCAACTTTACTTTGAGATACAGCAGTTTTATTGGGGTTTTGTCCCGTACACATAACCACACAGGTGAGCGCACAAAAATTCCACACCGGCTGAGACGCGAGCCAGGACATGTGACCACCTGGCACTCTCAGTCTGCCTGGCTGTGGAACCGGTTTCTCTGACACACAGCAGAGGCCGGTGGTCTGAAAGCTGATGATTATCTGAGCCCCAGGATTCTCCCTTCCACCCAAAAAACATCTGACAGACTTCAGCAGAAAAACAGCAGTGCTAATGTGGCTATCTACGCCCGGCTGCACGGACACACCAGTCACTGCTGAAGTGATTCTGAGCAGCACAAGAACAGTGCGGCCATCTTCACTTTTAGAGAACACAGCGGTGCTTGAGGGATGACACAAAACAACATTTCTGCTCATAAAATGAACAAAAAAGAAAAGAACAAAGTTATCTATTAGTAACATCTGGTGCACATATGCTGAGCAACACCTGCAAAAGCCAGGAGGCAGCTGGATGATGGAGCTCTCTGTTCTGTGTGGTCTGTTCTCCCTGCAGTCCTCAGAACACACACACACACACAGAC
>NW_023339696.1:5576281-5581916 GCF_004916995.1 Morone saxatilis
ACACACGCCAAAAACTAAAAATAAAAGTACTTTCCTGATGCTGGCAAAAAAAATTGTTAGTAGGAGAACTGATACTACTTAGTAGTCAAATCGGCAACAAAACAGAATTAGCTGTTGTCAAACTTAGTTTATTGAATATTCTAGCTGACCTCGTTTAACCATGGAAATAAAATTCTTCTTAATCCTCGGGGCAAACACGCCCTCAAACTTCTCATCCTGAATGTTTTCGACATCATTTTGAAAGAACCCAACTTCCTGTATTTGAGTAAATTCAACCGAGGTAATACACAACCGGCTTCTCCATTTAGGTCTAATTATACTAGACTTGTTGTAAAGTTACTGTAAATTACTCCTTCATATCTACGGGCTTAGTTTCATTTGCTGTTGCAAATCAGTGTTAATCTAGTGAAAGGCCATCGTAAATCAACACGGCCGAGCTAACAAATCAGACAAGAGCAAACAAACAAGAAAACCACCAGGTGATGACATGCTGAACACAGGTGGGTCCTCTCAGTAAGAACAGTACCCAAACACACAATTTACAATCTGCTGAACCATAATAAATGACACTAATGTACACGGAAACTCCACGTCAAAACACAGAAACTGGTTTGTCTCCCTGCTCTCTGTTCTACTGCGTCTGCCATATATAGTTGGATATTAGCCAAGCAGGAACCGAGAACGCAGCGCCGTTTTAGCAAATGGGGCCTCTGTGCGGCCATAAAAGCACAAATTCCTTGTCCGCCAATAGCGTGCTTTTGGCTAGTCAGCTGTGTGTGAGTGTTTCAGGTCGGAGAGAATGAGTGAGAGGTTCCTTACTGCACTCACACAGAGAGAGAGAGAGAGAGAGCGAGAGAGAGAGAGACCAGATAACAGAGCCATGCAGTCATATCGTTCTTCAAGTATCAACGAACAGGTTGTTCCTCTCACTTCCTCTATTCACTTCTTGTTGTGCAAGCCATCCCCTGCAGAAGGCTGCAGCGTACTCCCTGATAATAAAGTGAAAATCATTTAGTTTTGCACTGCTGATTGGACAAAAAAAAAAAGACATTTGATGACATCATCTTAAAAAGGTATAGTGTGTAGGATGTAGTCTAAGCGGCAGATTCCATAAAAGGCGACCCGCAGCGTCTGTAGATCGGATCAACCGTTCCTATATTCAAGTGATTATACACTAATGAAATCTTACCTACCATGTTATATTCCATTCTGCATATAAGCTCTATGATGGGCGGTTTATAGTTCAATCGATAAGAAAAACAATCAGCAAATGAATCCATCATGAAAATACTCAGTTTCAGCAAAAATGCACACTGAGGTTCAGACTATCATGCTTTATTCTTCACAGGGACTCTGATAACAATCAACTGATAACAGTTCAGGTGTTTGTTTAAACTATCATTTGGGCTATGGAGGCTATATTTAAGAGTTCTTGCACTGCAGCTAGTGTTTAGACAACATTTAGAAATTTTAGGGTAAGCAAAATATCAAAGTATTGTTTTGAGATTAAAACTCATTTGTATGTCTCGTTACTATTATAGAGAACTGTCAAATGATATCCTATTGAGGACGGAGTGGGTTACAGTGACATCAAGTAACTTGGATGATCGGAAATATAACAGTCAAAATAAATACAGAAAACTATATCCAAGTTTCAAAACCATAAGGAAAAACATTACGAAGTTTTGAGGGAACACTGACACATGCTGCATGTGCATCAATGCTTACTGTGCATCACTTAGTGCAGCTTCTCCGCAGCCTTTCACTGTCAACAACATCATGTTGACCAACAGAAGGCATCAACAAATGAAGGAGAAGTTGTTTATATCACTCCGAGATACCATCTAACCCAAGTAGGAAATTGTTGACTCAGCAAATTAAAGGCTCATGTGCTGAATAAAATGGATTAGTTAACAATATTGACTTCATCGCCCTCATAATGATGCACATTCTTTCTGGCACACTCAGACAATGCGGGCTGCGGCTAACTGGCTACACAGTGCGCTGGCAGGAAAAGACCCCGTCACTGTTGAGCCTGCTGGGAGACAACACCTCGGCCGCGCAAACAAACACTGCTGAACCTCTTCCCCTCGGTGTCCTAACCTCCACCTGCACGGCAGGATAAGCTGCGTGCCTGACAGGGCTGAGCAGCACAGTTTCACAAAGACAACGGACTCGGCAGCGGCTGAGGCTTCGGATTAGGTCGTTCCTTAGCAACAGCGCAGAGCAGTAAGATTATAGAAAGTGGGATTACGGCTAATGAGGCATTTAGGGACAGGAAAGTGTTTGGAGGTGTCGTCCAGAGGATTCTCGACGGGAGTCATTAGTGTCATCGGAGCGTTGACGAAGATAATTGATGGGCGAGCTCAGTGAGGAGCAGGGAATCCCTGTGGGATGATACAGGCTTTATGAAGTGGAGGACTGCGTGGCTGTGCTGATCTTTTAGGCTGCATTATACCGAACTGTTGCAATACTGGGGCTCTCACTGACTTCTGTGAAAGTGAATATGTCAAAACATTAGTTGACTAACAATTTCAATTACTAAACAGTTACAATTATGTCTCTTTATGGTCTTTTGAGTACTTGACAGTTCTCCGTGTATGAGTGCTGTTTACATTAAGGGCTCTGTCTGGTGCCACTGATCATACAGTGGGTGCTACATGTCTCTTCATAGGGAGGGATACACGAGGAGGAACAACAATGTGGCACACCAAGAGCAAAGAGTAACCTAGCTTGTGCAATACTTTGATAAACTGGAAACCTTGAACGTAGCTCTACTCACTACCTTCACTACAAAGTATGCAGCTTCCATTCTTGCGAGGGATAAACTGTATTCTATCACGCAAACTGCGAACTGGTATCACAAGAACACTCAAATTAGCCATGTTATTCCACGATAACGCAGGAGGCATCTGGCAGCCAGACTTCAGAAAAACATCTAACGGCAGTTTTGTAGTTGGACCGAAGCTGCTGCGGTCGCGCACAGTAGAGCCGCCTTTACGGATAACTTGAGAAGTAGATGTCTCACAGGTGATGACTGTCTGAATTACTGCTAGCAGGAACACAGAGACAAAAACAGGACATGAATGTTTTCTTTTCCTTCTCGAGGTGACATTTAGCTCTTAGCTTCACCTACCTATTGAAGATGTCACCCGCGGATCTACGGCTGCTTTGATCTCTGGTCTCTCTCATGCTATGCTCAGTCTGCCAGAGACCTTTGCATTTGTCCCTTTCATCCACACCATTTCTCTGCACTTCAGTGAATTCATGTCGTGCTGCTTTATTTAAAGTGTATCTAGTATATGTGCAGCACTCGTTTTCCTTCAAAGAAAATGGAGTCAAATCAACATTTTGGCTGCGCCGAACCTCCTCGGGTTGCGGCGGATAAATTGTTTTGCAACAGTTAAAATGCAACTGGAGCGGCTGAAATAAGTGCATCCTCCAGTAATGTGTCAATGCAGCAACTCACATACAGCTATCCAAAGCAAGACCAACTCTTGTGTGCACAGTAGCATTAGTGGCCATTTTATAAAAACATTCCCACTGTGACCTTAGTGTTTATTTAGGTTTTAGCACATTAGCTGCAAATGCTGAAGCTGTCAAAAAAGAGTTTGTTTTACTAAAAAAAAAAAAAATTCTATTCAATTAATAACGGCACCAAATACAATATTTACCCCTTAGAACTAGCGCTGCACAAATAATTATATTAGGAAATCACAATGTGGCCATGTGCAATATCCAAATTGCAGAAGCTGCTATTTCATTTTTTAAAAAAAAGGTAAAATAAGTCACAAAACAGCCTTATAATGAAGTACTGTAGTGCTGCAGAGATGCCCCACCCTACAAAATCTTCCAGACCCCAACAGATGTTACAACATCGTGATGATCATTATTTAATCCTTTTTTTCTAGTAAAAATTTAAATTTGTGAAGAATTGTGATCCAAAAAGCCTCATCACTAATCGTGACTCATATCGCAGCATCTGTGAAAATAATCGCAATCTGCAATCTTTACCAAATTGTGCAGCCTTACTTAGAGCGCCATGCCTTTACACTTGATGATACAGTGACTAGTAGCATGTCAAGCTGCCACCATGCCTTTTTTGTACAGACAATTCTACTGCAAACTTCCTTTTTCAGGCGACAGCTTCGAGAGCTTGATGATTCATATCCTTTAGGGCGCTAAACCGCACGCTGCAGAGCTAAAGCACAACTCGTCTTCTTAACGTTTTACCTGTGAGACTAATCTACCTAATCTTTTTTCAAAGCATGCTGTCCTGATATGAGTGCAAAAGGACACTGGCACTGGATAGATGTTATCTCAGTATATAAAATCATGCTGTGTCCCACCAAGTTGAGGATGTAGTGCTACACATACCAAAGCTTTGAGGAAGTGTTACACAAAGAGCTCAGGGCAGACCTGGTGCAACACAGAGGAACCTAAACTCAACTGGAGTAGAGACGGGGGCGAGAATGAGACAGAAGTGCAGGCTAGAAAACTTTTAATGACTTTGTGTTAACTGATTAAGTGAAAAGCTACTGGCCCAAGTCAACAAACAAGATAATGCTTGCAGGACGTCTATCAATTTCTTATATCAGTAGAGAAGACTAAACCGATTGCAAAAAAAAAAGAAAAAATTGAGCAGAGGGAGGCGGCTGTGAGAGAAAAAGAAACAAAACATGGAGTCTATCCCAGGAAGAACTAGAACAAATAGGAAGCTTTAAAAATAGCCAATGAGAAATCCCTGCATGCAGCAGCAGGAAGCTGCGAGTGAATGGGGAAAGCCAAGGTGCCAGCTGAAAGGTCAGGACTTATCCCCCTGCTCTACAGGAGTCTCAGTGATAGGCCTCCCCGGGCAACGGCCGCAGAAGTGATGGACTCTTCACAATGGTTTCCTGCAAGGACGGCAACTATGTGATGTTAGGGGGGGGCGCCAATATGTTACACGCAAACCGACGGAGGGCTTAAAAATCAGGGGTTAAAAACTAAACTTCACATTAGCAACATTTCCCAGCACTGACGCACATTACTTCTGAGAGGATGTGCTCCTGAAAGCTGCTGTTGAGGTTGAGGCAGAGGAAGGCCATGTTCGGGCGGAGGAGGACCACACAATGTGAGATCGAAAGGCCGATCATTACTAGCTCACACTGGTCTGTGTGTGGGGGCTGGATAACGTCCCCGCGCCTATTCCCCTGTGGGACTGAACAAAAACAGAGAGGGCCACTGACATGATTTGTCATGGTAGGCCTGAAAGGACATTTTACAGCGCATAAAAGGGTTGGTTTCCACAGAAAGACTCTAACTGTACTAGGACCTGTGATTGTGAGCTGCTTTAACACGTTTGAAGCCTATTACTCTGATGTCAGGTTAACACCTAGACTGAAAACGCTACACAGTGTTCCTAATAGTTAATGTGTCCTCCTTAGGCCTACTCAAGAGCAAGCAGCCCCAACCCGGAGAAACAGAAACTGCATAATGAGACATCCGGTCTCTGCTGCAGGCACGGCTGCACATTTTCAGGTTGAGCTGAAGCAAATGAGCAGGCCGTGACAGAAATATATCATCTGAAACTTCTCCAAAGTCCAAAGAATTAATCCTCCAGGCCATTTATCAAACACAGAGAGAGAGAGAGAGA
>NW_023339696.1:5582016-5582716 GCF_004916995.1 Morone saxatilis
GAGAGAGAGAGAGGAAAGGGAGGCTTCGTGGTTTGGGTGATCTCTTTGAGAAATCACTTTATCAGCCATTCAACGAATAACACTCGCACAGAAGGCCCTGTCACTTGACTGTAGATCTGAGCTGATGTGATCTTTGTGCACTTGACTGTGAAAGCCTTCAAAAACCAAGATGGTGGCTGCATTAAGGTGTGAGCCCTCCATGTCAATTCAAATTCAAGAGTTTCCAGGAAGTAGCAGAAAATGTTCCCCAGTGTACCACATGACAGTCGGCTCACACACACATTTTAAAGCCTAAAGACTGACAACAACAGCAAAAAAAAGTCCCCTGCGTAAACTTTTGCCTCACCGCTCAAAGTGTACATTATAGTGAACAATTAAAAATGCAGCGGCTGACACTATCGTTACCTAACGGCCGACCCGGGCAGCTCAGATCACACTCAACACCCGGAAATGAACAACTAAAGCTCGCCTCCTAACTCCTCACTGCCGCCCGAAAACTTCACAATGACTTAGCCCCGAAAACTACACACAACTACAGCACAGCAGCACAGACGGGTATGCTTACCGTGTAAAACGAGTTATGAGAGGAGTTTACAAGTGTTGGACCAACTCGTACCCGTTATACCGCTGGTAGGCTGGGACGGTCTCCTGTGAATGCTGCTGAGAGGGAGTGGAGTGAAGCGGAGCAGCAAAATCTGAG
>NW_023339696.1:5582784-5592102 GCF_004916995.1 Morone saxatilis
AAGAAAAGAAAAAGAAAAAAAAAGGCACCGTAATAACAAAGTAGTTTGTTTTAAAATGATATCAAATGTGTATTTTCGTGTTCCAGTACATGTTTTTTTAACGATGAGTTCCGTTTTAAAGCATCGGGTCACAACTTCCAAAATACTATTCAAGTTAATTTGGGACAATCATCAAACAATCGACATTTACTTAAGTACAACTGTGGAGTTCTTTACCTTAATGTTTCCATTTTATATTACTTTACACTTCTAGAAACAACTGTACTTTTTACTCCATATATCTATCTACATTTCCCATGTATGTATGATGACTGGTTATTTACAAATTAAGAATTTACATTCAAAACATGTGATCGTTTGGCATTGCTGTAAAATAAACAGTATATAAAATGAGCGTCACCTTGATTAATTTGCAAAGTTAAAGTTCTTCTTGCATGTTAATGCATCAATAATTGGAATACCCTCATGTGAAACATATATAACACGTTGATAGTGGTCCATATACATACATACACTCACTTACTACAAGTATAATGATAATTATGAAGACTACGTTTTACTAAAAAAGTTAAAGTACTACTTTTTATTCTAAAATTTTATTAAAAAGTATTTATTTTACATTGTGGTTTTACTACTTTTACTGGAGTAAAGGATCTGATTACTGTTTCCACCACTGACACAATATATACAGGGCAATATACTGTCAGCTGTTCCAGTTATTTTACACACAAAGAAAACATATTTACTTTAATCATGAAAACCAAACCGGAAACAGCGTTTGTTAAAATATAAACTTTTTCTAGAGACACGCGTGGGCATGTAGATCTGTAGTGCACACTCACAACTCTTGCTTTCAGAGGTCCGGACATTTTACACTTTGTTCGCTGCACTTTTACCTCAGTTGTATCCGATGTTTGAGCTCACAGCCCGAGCAGACAGCCCTGCAGACCATGTGTACACTGAGGGAGTAATGCATACTTCACTTTATATCATAGGCGGGGCAGACTACGGAAGCGTATTGCATTCACGGGAAAAAAAAAAATCCCAATTAACGACTTATTATGTCATAATTATGAGGTACGGTTGTTTAATTATCCTGCTCTGTTTTCTGAAGTGTGTGGACACGAAAAGACAGCCGAGAACAGGCCCTGCTGTGGACACGGACCTCATGTTGTCCCTCCGGTTACAGAACCAGTACCGGTACCGGTACCAGTACCGGGGGCTGAAGGAAAGGATTGACCCCTGCATGGGCCCGCGGCAGCTCGCTCGAGGCCGGATACAGGATTTGGGTTAGGCTCGTGGGGGATAAATGTTAGTTTTGGCATTAAGTCATAATTATGATATAAGAAGTTAAATAAGAAAAACAAAGCAATTTGTTTTTGGAAGTGAATGGAATGCGCTTCCGTAGCAGGCAGCCACTAGAAAGTACATTTCAAAAACTGGCATATATATATATATATATATATATATAGTTATATAGTATGGCCTTTACATAGAGGAGGACACAGAGCAGGGCGACATCTAGTGGCTGTGGCGTGGACAAGCATGAAGTGTTGTGACAGTGACACTGCTCAGGTTGCTCCGTTGTGGGAACTTTTCTTTTGCAGCTAATGTGGCCAAATACCATATACCATCAACTCTAACAATTACCATTCATTTAGCAGCTCTTTCAGTCTGTTTTTAGAAAACTTCTTACCCACATATGTGGCCACTTATGATACATTTGTGGATGTTTAATAGCACTGAACTCTGTAATCGGCTCAATTATATTTCATTTGTTGTTTGAGAAATCTGAACCTACATTGGTTTCAGTACATTTACATCTGTCCAGAATGAGTCACTGAGTTTGCACATAACATATACTAAAATAAATCATACATTTTAAATGTTTATTCCAAAAGATCAGAAATCCCATCGGGCAAATGTAAAAGTCCTTTACATTGAGACACAGCTCAAGCCTAAGCTGAACAGGGAGACTTCATGCCTTTGGTTACCAACTTTGGTAGGGATAAAACAAGAGACTGGGAAGAATAAAACAAGACATTCTTCATAAAGTTGTAAAAGTAGCATCAAACTGCATGGCCAACAGACACATGGATATAGAAGCAGAGAGAGTCAGTATTTGGTTAATATGCACTGCAGGTTTATTACAAGTTCCATTTACTACAGGGTAGAGGAAAGAACTGGGAGAACCCAATTCACATTTACCTACAGCCAAAACCATTTTCATCAGAAAAAGGGAAGAAAAAAAAAAAAAAAATACTGGTAAAAAACACTTCGGAGCATTTAAAAGAAGAGGTTGGAACAATAATTTCAATCACATCAGAAGACAACCAAGTGTAAAATATTCTGCACATTTGTAACAACCACCCTTCTGTGCAGACAGGAAGGGACGACAACTGTGGACAGCTTCATTTCTTAGCTGGTGTCCATCTGAGAAGAGAAAACAAGAATGAAATTAGACAACTAAAAACAACAATTTGTTCATTTCTGACAGGCACTAAATGGACAGCTGAACATACCCTGGCATTGTAGGCATCTAACTGGGCGTCGAGTTCCTCTGCTGACAACTGCTGCTTGCTAGTACCGCCTCCTCCACGACCACCTCGGCCCCTTCCTCTGGCACCGCCTGCACCACGTCCTCCTCTTCCTCTCTGCATGGCCCCGAAGCCACCCCCACGATTTCTGTTCATGCCTCCACCGCCTCTATTCAGACTAAAAAACAACAACGCCGGTCACACAGTGTCCACAATGTCTGCGAGTCACGTTTCTTGAACAAAAGACGACTAAACACTCACCCTTGCATAGGTCGCCTCTGTGTGTCAATCTGTGATGTGACGAGCTGTATGTTCATAGGCCGCCCTAAAGAGACAAAACAATATAACAAACCTCACAACTCTGACAAGTAACTTGACAAAAAATGAATGGTCTTGAACATATTGTTAGTTGTATATGATTCAAGTTCAAGACATACCATCAAGTGGGATGCCATTGTATTGCTTCATGGCCTTGAGGGCATCTGCCCTCCTTTCGAAGTGGACGTCTGCGGTGCCCAGGCTTCTTCCTGACCGGTCGTAATGAACTGCAGCCTTTTTCAGAGTCCCAAATTCAGCAAAAAGTTCCTGGGAAGAGGAAAGAAAAAACACCTTAGTAACCATCACTTTTTGTGTAGCAAGCCAGGACAAACACGCTCCACTAACAAAAACAAACGAGTACAGTGAAAATTCAAATACCTGAATGTCCGCATCTGAGACCCCAAAGTCGAGATTGGAGACAAGGAGCTTCCCTCCAGTTTCCACACCAGCTCCTCCGCCACCCCCAGCAGCACCATTGAAGCCGCTGAAGCCGTTGTCAAACATGTCATGCTGCCACTTATCTGGAAGCTGTTTAGGCTGCAACAGACGAAAGAGAACGCACCTGCTGACTTCAGGATCCCCTTGCCTCTGTCAATCACAGAGTCCACACGGCTGGGTGTTGGGGCAAGCAGGGGCTCCACTTCCAACATGGCCAGGGTGCTCAACTCCCCCAAGAGGGTCCCCAAAGTTCCCTGCCCACCCCATCACTACAAGCAAGTGAATCAGTTCAGACAGGACACACACACAGAACAAACAGCTTGACTATAAGAGCAAGGGGATGTGTTGTACAGCACCTCTAAACATAATATAACATCATTTCAAACATTACGAGCATCTACTAAGACTGTATATACTTATCTAAGAATCAAATCTGAGCACTTTATTATCCCAAACCCACCCGCCCACCCACCCACAATCTCTATACTAACCCCTGAACAACTTGCCCACCCCGGCTAGCTACCAACATTGCCCATTGTTCTCTTGCCATCTGCGCCTCCACCAAAGGCTCTCCAGATACGCTCCTCGGGTACACAGGGGTCGCCATCTGAAGCAGCGTTGCCTCCAGCGTTGCACCATGTTTCCCGGCCCGCACAAAAGTTCTTTACCAAGCCACGATAGGGCTTTCGTGAAGGGGAAAGTGTCCATAGGATGAGGTGGATCAGAAAACAACTACGGCCAGCTACCCCTTCTAAGCGAGCGTGGATTATTTGAGCGTCCATTTTGAGACCACGCCATTTTGAGTGGGGCTCCGCTGGGTTTGTCTAAATACTCATTCACACTTAAGGAGTGACGATTAGCCTTATATGAACACTATCAGGGGGCGGGGGGTTGAAGTCCACTGATCCATCCGCAGGCAACAGCCCCACTGGTTGAAACGCCACCAAACAGGCCTTGTTGTGAACCCCGCCAGCCACTCCCGAACAAAAGGCCGCCTGGTCGCTGCACCGGGACACTACGCTCCCAAACGTGGTGGAGAAAAAAAATCATTTGCGGGTGAAATTTCTCGTTGACGTGGTTTCCTCACACCATCACATTGACACTTGGGCTGGAAAGCGCCGCTACTGACCGAGGGCGACTATCTCTAATTTAAGCAGCTTGATTCAAAATGGCGCCGCCGAGGCCTTCACGATCCAACTTTAGCTAGTTAGCCACTGTGGCTAACATATTCGCTCTCTCCAAAAGGCCTCTTCTTGAAAAACAACACATGGGTTGTGGGAGAAGGGACACACTATGCATACAACTTCCATTAATGCTCAACCGCGACCCATAGAGGTTTCCCACGTGGGGAAACTCTGCGGTCATAGCAATCATTTTATTCGCTTGACTAGCACACTGGCTAGAGGGTTAGCTAGCAAGCCTACTGGAGAACAGAAGGATGTTACCCAGGCATTTTCAGGTCTGCCGGAGGTTTTTTTTTTTCCTCTTTCTGCCCATTCCTCTAATTTTCTCATACCCTGCTGTAAGGCGTTGGTCTGCCTCTACCGCGGTTCAGGTTCTGTCGGCTCCTCATGGGGCCGGATCCGCCGCCTCGGCCTCCAAATCCAAATCCAAATCCTCCTCCTCCTCCTCCTCCGCTGGCTCCCAGACGCCCAGCGCCTCCTCCTCGACCGCCGCCGGAGCCTCCGCGGCCTCGACCTCTTCCTCCGCGGCCTCCACCTCTCTGCTGCCTGTTCTGTTTGATAATGTCGTCTAGAGACATATCCATTTTATCGGCCATTATGCTGCCCAATAGTGCTAAACTTTCAACAAAATATAAAAAAAATACACCCTAGCCTCGTTTGGTCCCTCTCTTTGCCCTTTCACAGCTCAGCGCTCTTCTGCTCCGACGACACAAACACAATGAGCCAACGTCCGCTGGATATAGACACACTGGTTGGGCGCGTACGGCACGTACGGGACACGTCATCACGTAAGACACAAAGCCATTCTCCTGTAACAGTGCTGTAACAACATGTACTGTATCAGTGGCACAAATCAACATGCATGGCTGGATCGTGTTCCTCAATAACTCGTATTTATAGTTATTCATTTAAAGTTCTGCTTCACAGATTTAAATCGGAGCTAAAACAACGCAAAATGTAGCTGGTTCCAGTGTTTTAACTGTGAGTATTTGCTGGTGTTCTTATCCTTCTGTGACATCAAACTAATTATCTACAGTCACACAAAACAATTTGAATATGTATATCTCAGCTCTAAGAAATTGTGTCTCATTGGCTACATATATATATGAGTATATGATAAGTTACAGACCAAATGATTAATCAATCGATTGAGAAAATGAAGGCTCAAGCTCTAAAATCAGTGTAATCAGGATACAGCATAATCATTTCTCCCAGGTAGTTGGCTTTATGAAATTACCTCCAGTGTAAAATTCAGGTAAGTTTGTCCTTTCTCCTTGTTCCATGGTCAATATTTATGTAGGATCAATACAAGCAGCAGTATTGTAAAAGTCTTTTATTCAACATTTTGTTTCAAGGCTTGGGGGAGGGGGGTTTAACCAAGGGCAGCATTCTGGGGGAGGTCTCTACTTAGTAAAGTCCATTTGAGGGCAAGAAAATTTATAATAAAAAGTTGGCCTTCTACATTGCATTTGGCTTCCAAAACTTGCCCGTAAAGTGTGTATCCAATGTGACCCTTCCATTACCTCTACAATTTACCGACAAATTATCTTCCAAAACGAACTAAAAAACAAAAAAAAAGTCAGCCCTTTCGCATTTTCCTCCAAAGTCAAATACGTAGCAGTAGTAAAGAAAACAGGGTTTGTATTTAAGACTGCAGTCTTTTGTGTCTTGTGGAGAGTGTCAACAGTTTGTACATCAGCATCAGATGTCAGCAAATTTTGATGAAAGTTTGCATCAGTCCCGTCCACATAAAGAATGTACATATGAAGATTTTATGACTTGAAAAAACATGAACCAAGAGACGGGAGAATTTGTGCTCCCTGGAATCCCACCTTTCTTCTTTTTCAGTTGTAGAGGGTAAAGGAAGAGACAGAGGTTGCTATGGTCCAGAGCGAGAAGCGAGACTGGCATTCAGTGCTAGAAGGGCCAACAGGGCTGACTTTCTGGCTGATGGAGGAAAAGTTCTTGAGGATAATGGGTGGAAAAAAGCGATTGGACCATCATGAGAAAGACTAGGACTTCTTGGAGTCCTGTGTGTTGCGTTTCTTGAGGTCACTCAGGTCCACTGGTGTGAAAGCTGCAAAAGTAGACAGAAACAAGTTGTTAACTGCCCCATGCTTGATCAAATGAATCCTGTAGTGTGACATACAAATAAAATCCACTAGTGTAACTTACAATGTAGGTTAGGATTTGGGTTCTTCTCCACATACTCCTGTGGTCCACGGTCATTACGTTCACTATTTTGTGTTGATCTGATATCTCTAAGCACACACTGCCAGGCTGTGAAAGAGTCAAGATAACAATGTTTTTATTACATTTGGAGACTTTATCCGATCCTGTACACTTGTTAGCTCGTAACAAACAGACTGAAGGTAAAGGAGCTCAACTTAATGAAGGTAATCAATGTCACTGCATCCAGGTGTGCTGGCATTTGGTAACTTCAACTTAGGAAGTGCTTCAGTGCTTCAGTGCCAGTTCTTGTACTGTGAGTTAGAAAGCTAAGCTAAGCTATCTAATTATACTTTTAATGATGATGGTTAAAGTGATCACTGAAAAGCAATCTGATGTAGTGCTGGGCGATGCACTGGATGAACCGGTTTTAATTTCCTGTAAATTAATTTTTCATATACCTGTGCACAGTTGACAAACCTGCTGTAACTCTTTAAAAGGCAGCAATATGGTTTTTGCCGTGAAAAACGCTACAGTCGGGGCAAGCTGTATAGCTTGTATTGAGAGGGGAGCCCATTTAACTGTTGTAACTTAATAATACAACAGTTAATAACCCACAACTATCTCTTTTTAACAGGAAAAAACACCACAGCACACATCATTTAAGAAGAAAAAGTTAAATTAACCTCATTTTTACTACTATTCTTAGGACTTTTTGGGAGTTTTTGGCCTCTAGTAGCTATATGGATTATATTTCTGAGTCGGTCCCTGTTTTGTTTTGTTGAGTACACATAGTCCTGATAATGGTTTCAGGTTATTCCACTGATCTACAGGTGGTAGTAACAAGAATTGTTTACATGCTACACATTAAGTGATCAGAATGAAGAGTTCTGACTTGTACAGTATACAGAATACAGAACCACACCACAGTCAGACTGTTTTTATTAGGTGTATTAGGTATTGTGCCTTAATATACTATTTTTGTTGATATGAAACAGGAGAAGGCGAGTCACCCAAACAGACTTAAGCTGCCACTTAAATGAAATAAGGAAAGCATTAAGAAGAAAGGAAGTTCAGAGATTCAAAGATCTACACAGCTCTACGTTTATGTTCTTGTTGCTATTTTTGCTGTCAAAAGCCTGCAGGAAATAAACTTAGACCAAAGCTGTTAACACAACACAATTGTAGTTCTGAGAGGTCTATCATTCTGTAGTAAAGTAAAATAAAATGCTTAGATTATTCTAAAAGTCAATTAAACATGTCAGTATACTCACTATCATGTATAAAGCGCACATTTTCTTCATGTGCTGGGGTGAAAAGCTCCCCACTGTTAGTTGGGGATCGGGGGCTTGAAGTCCGCTTGTAACTATTCACCATCCTGGGAGCAGATGAGCTTCACAAATATGAAAACAGCAAAATTAGCAGCAACAGTCACAAGTCTTCTAACCATTGTTTACTGTACACTTCACATAACATTACTCTGTGTCCAAAGCCTAAAGCAGCACATTTGATTACATTTTAATGATCACTGTTAACACTGGCCCAATTGTACTTGTGCATTAGCACTGAAGTGCTTCACTTGGTACAGACCTGGTCATTCTGTTTGCAGTCTGTACTCGCTCCTCGCTCCTCTATGGTGAGTGGATTTGAAGAATACAAAGGTTGAGAAGTCCTCGGCTGATTTCTAACAATAAACAACAGTGTCAACTATAGCACCCCCACTTTTACTAAGAAGTCACTTTCGAATTGACATAACGCAGGCCTACATTTACACCAAAGCTAACTACCCGAGACAGTGAACTAGTGACACTGCTGGTTCATCTACTAACTAACCAGTCCCTTACAATAAACTGTGTCGGCTGAAGATACTCGAGAAACATCAGTAACAACACGAGTGTTACTAACTCCTTGTTGCTATTGTTAAATCATTTCTGTGTAACTAAGGCACACCGTGTGTCCGGAAGGAGTGAACAAGCACTGACGTTATCCATCCAAGGAGCTTTTGTTTACGTTTTTCCTTCAGTAGTTGCAGTGGTGTTAGCAGAAAGCTACAGAGCCAGCAGCGTTAGGTTAACCACTGCTCACGTTACCATCAATATGAATATGTACTGTCTCTGAAATAGTTTCGGCTTTTTCGGATCCGTGTCCCCTACAGCTGCGCCCCGAGGGACAGCTAACTATAGATTTGCTGACACAATAATTTCAGCTAACTTTAGCCAGCTAGCTAGGTAGCTAGCTGGTTTACATTGTCTTGTCGTAACGTTAGCTTCAACCAGCTAACTGTTAACAATCTGCGGCCCCAATATTTACTGGAAACACACTGAGCGGGGTTACAACATTTTCAAGATGTGCAGTAAAGGGCACACCGTTGAGATATTCAACATACCTTATTTATGGCCCTTCCTTTGGATTTCTTTTTTCTGAGACTGTGTACGCCGTTAGACCTGGCTAAAACGTTGCCAATGCCAACCAATCATTTCCGGGAAGAGACACGGAAGTGAAAGAACTCTCACTACTGTAGTGAGTATAATATTACAGCCCATAACAACAAGCACTAAGATATATGACAACATTAATGATAATAATAATATAATAATAATAATAATAATGATAATAATAATGATAATAATAATATAATAATAATAATAATAATGATAATAATAATAATAATA
>NW_023339696.1:5592202-5624533 GCF_004916995.1 Morone saxatilis
AATAATAATAATAATAATGTTCTCTGTCTATATTACAATATATTTGGTTATCATTTTGTTATATTCAAATGTACTATCTCAATGCCTGACTAAAGTTGAGTCTAGGCCATATATACAGGTAATCTTTTATCATAGTAGCAATGGTTTACACACAGCATGGCTGAAAAGCTACAGCTTCAAGTGATGGTGGTGAAAGTGCCAGTATTTTCTTAAAGAGACCACACAACAGCAAGTCAGTCATATTTATAAAAGGTCTTTTTATTTATGAAAACGTACAAAAATAATTATTGAAGAGAAAATTATAAGACTTTCATTGCGGATATTCGTTTTTCTACTACAGAAAACAACAGCAATACACTAGGGAACAATACTGCAGTAATAAAAGTGCTTGTACAGCATACACTTTACGTTTTTGATTTCTGACCATCAGTGTATCAATTATTAATTTGGCTGATCCTCTTCCTGCCCAGCAGTGAGGATACACAACTCTCTTTAAAAAACACAAACATCTCAACTCAAATTCTGTTTTGTGAATTCATTATATAGTGTAATTACAGTCTGCTGAGTGCAGCGACTTGAAAAGGGACACTAACACAAGTGAAAATACTTAAACTGTAATGCTCATGAGGATAGAAATTAATCTATGTTTCTTCAGACATTAATGGATATTTAGAATTGGACTATACACAACAAGTAAAGATGACATTTAGATTCAGTGACACATTGTTGGTATTGTGTTACATAATCTGAGAGTGAAGATAATATTTGATTAACATTTGCAGCAGAAATACTGGTAGTATGACAAATACACAAAATAAAGTAAAATAAAATGGAACAAAAACCACCAGACAGATAAATACAGGTTAATTGAGCATTACTTTAAGGTTATACAGTAATTAAAAAATAATAAAGTCATAGCAATTTGTGCTGCACCTTTGAAACTAACAAACAGAACCACCATCTTGCTTTACAGGATCAGAGACACGGCCCAATCTCTGGCTATGTTCTTCCACCCTGTTACAAGTTTGTTTAGTATTGTACACTGTTAAATATGTTTTTCTCTTCTCTTCTCTCTTGGGTTCATTTGATGCCCAATCACACACAGCCAGCCTCAAACATTTTGACCAGGTCTTTGCAGTCTGGATCGATGAGGTCTGCAGGCTTTTCTCCACTTTCGTTCTCTGCCTCTGTGCTCGCTCCCATCGCCAGCAGATATCTGAGTGAAGAATGAAGCAGAGCATTGTTAAACAGAAGTTCCCAGATATAAAGAAAATATGGCCTAGTTTAACGTTACTGGTCCTTTTTTCATTTTTTAACTGTCTCAGCTCAGAGACCTCAGAATAAGGGGAACTATCAAAATTCAGTGGTATTAGTTCATGTGTATGTATTATGGATCAGTTCATTTCTCCTCATAGATATAATTCAACACAAAACATCCCTCCTCATGATATTCTGATATTGTACATTTTTTCTTATCCAGTGTTTTCCCTCTTTTAATCCCTGGGCTTATTTACTGCTGAATACCATGTTTTGTGTTGTAATGGTTGAATTATGTCACCATTTCATGTTTCATTGTTTAGAGCCAAGCTCTGAAGTCTTTGTAAGGTCATTAGTTAACGTACTTACTCTTTGAGGGAGATTTGGAGCTTTAATATTTCATAAAAATGTGCAAAATTGCATTTTCACATTAGTGTGGTTTCACTTGCCTCTACTTGTTCTATAGTAAAATTAAATATTGTTTTACTAGTTTGTGTGCTTTAAAAGCAAGCAGGATCAGTCAAGACTAAAAGGTTAAGAAGTCATGTGTCACCTGGCAATTTCTGGGTAGCCGTCACTGCAGGCCATGTGAAGTGGTGTCCAGCCATCTTCGTCTCTCTGATGAACATCGGCGCCATATTTCACTAGCAACTTCACCACCTCCAGGTTTCCTGTGAGCACAGCTTCATGTAGTGCTGCCATACCTGCACACAAGACTACATCAGTCCTCAGCACTGCTACACACAGCCATGCAATCAATTCAAGTCAGTGAGTGACATCTAAACAGTTTTTCTTATTTCACATCAGATTTTAAAGTCTAAAGTTATGAATCCCTGTTCAAGCTGTGGAGACTTACCTGAGTGGAAGAGAGTATCCACACGAACCTTCCTCGCCCTCATGAACCGACCGATTTGCTCCATATCTCCTCGTCTTACAATATCCTGGAAGATGATGTCATTGGGGAAGTGCACAGTCCTCTTTGCAGGTGTGACAGGTATTACAGGTGCAGGACGTTCCTGTGCTTGTGTGCGCTGTGTTGAACTGTACCGTGAGCCTTTGCTGTACGAAGGGACGTATGTTGAAGCAGCCTTGTAAGTGGTCGTGTAATTTGACGGGGTGTAAAGTGCCGAGCTGTACTGTGTCGGGGTGTACTTCGCTGTAGAGGCATATGTGGATGTGTAGTGCGTTGGTGTGTAATGTGAGGGGGTGTGATAGGTAGGTGTGTGGTATGTTGGGGTGTACTGTGAACTGCGTGTGTACGTTGACACTGGTATATGGTAGTTGTACTTCATCCCTGCGGTGGATCTGCCTCCCCCTATGCTGTCAGCCCAGGAGGAGAGAAGTGAGAAATCCAAGAGAAAGCACCAATCCAATAGAAGAGCAGTATCCTTCACCGTGTGTCCTTTTTCCACTCTCCTTGCTTGCTTATTATCCTTTTAGTTTCCAGCTGGAGTATCTTCTGCTGTTACAGTATAATACAAACACTTCTCAAGTCCTTCACTTCACTATGTGCCAGTCTCCTTTAAGTTTGTAAGGTCCTCTTTTTGCTGCCTGCTGTGAATCTCTCGAGTCTGAATTTCAAATAATTTTTCACACAGTGTGTTTGCTGTTGCACAGAACCGTTGTCTGGTGGGGCAAATGGGAGAGGACCCCTATATACCCTCTGTAGGGCTATTTTAGGGCCTAATATCCAGTGACTTCAGCTTAGAAATGAGTGGCCCTTGTCCGGCTCCTCCCACTGTGGGGTCACATGCCCACTGACACTGCACACACCCCTAGATCATAAAAAATGTTGACAACCAAAATGTTCTTGCTTGAGACATACCTCTTCCCACATAAACATCTAAACAACTATGACTATTATCAGAGTTAGATATTCCCAGAACCGGGAGACTATACCTCAGATGTATAGGAGGCTTAAGGCACAGTTATTTCCCTATTTTTGGGCTGTTACAAGCAATTATATGCGTCAGTTTTCTGTGAATCACATTGTTTTGTTGCTATTAATGAGAGAGATGTATTGCAGGACAAATAAACAACAGCTACCAGTAATAGCACATGATTTCATTCTGGCATGTGTTGTTGATTTGTTTGCTTGCATCACACCTGATATATGATATAATGTAAAGTTAGACCTGACACATTAGAAATTGATTTCAAAAACACATCTATTACATAGTCTTTACTTTTAGAAGAAACAGGAGAGCTTTAAGTAATGTCTCGAGTGTTTTTGCTCCGTTCATCCACGTTCTTTCTCGTGTTCCCCGTTGACCTGTCATATGTCATGTGACACTTGCCCTTTGCATCATAACCAGATACACCAATAAAAGTCGCCCACTGAGGAGGTTGTGTGTGAGAGTGTAGTCGACCAGTTGAGGGGGCAAGGCCACTAAAATGTAACCTCTCCCCTCAAATGCCACTGAAAAGTCACATGGTTGCCAGAAAGGCGGCTATTTACGACACTGAACCCCACTCACATGCGCTGCAATATGTGCAGAAAAATGACAACTTCATATCTATCAGAAATCATATCGACCCTGTTGATCTCCAAAGAATAATCGAAAGAATAATAATTTTATCTCTGAATGATGCTGTAACATTGCGCTGGTGGCACCAGCTGTCCCCAGACAGACTTCTAAGATGGTCAGAGCTGGCTATAACTGGTTCCCAAAACCTTTGGAAGAGGACTTGGGCATTTCACAGATGCTGCCAATGTAACAGAGGAAATAGCGTAGCTGCCATCCTCAGGTTTTTTTTTCTCACCACAACTCCAACCACTTAAGGTTTGACCTTGCTCCAGAACTTGATCTCCTCTCAAATTCGCAGCTATTCTAACGCTTTACTGCATACTTTTTTTCATATAATTCATCACTTTAAGGGCACCTGCTCACCAGCTTCACCTTCATAACAAACACAAAAGATGTTTGCAACATCAGGCATTGTTTAGGGTTGTTTTATAGTATATTTTCCGAGGAGGGAGCTTATATGACTCAGATTATCCCTGCAGGAAATGTTAATTAATTTCTTTTCATGGTAAGAGTTGACCTCAGCTCTGAATGCCAAAGCAATTTATTATTCATCACCTCCCTGCACTACTGGTCTCTAAACAGTGGGGACAGGGGAAAGAGGCTTAGAGCTAATGTCTAGACAAATTGAAGTGAGGGTATTTGAATGTTCACAGCTTGAGGAAGAGACTTTTAGAAGCAGCTATCAGGTTTCACAGTCTCTTATATGGTGTTGAGAGAGTGCAGGGGCGTCCCTGAGCAATGGTGATACTTCTTTCATCTTCCCTCGCTCCTCTCCACAGCGACCTCCTCACCAGAAGAAAAGAGAACCAAAGCTTGTTACCGTCCTGTGTTAGGCGTGCTCTTTGCTTCTTTCTATACATAGTCCCAGGTTTGACAGGAAAGTGGGAGAGAGAGGGGACAATATGCAGGTATCTGTTGAATTATATTGTCAATAAATTTGATCTCCTAACATGAATATCTAAAGCATTTAGATTTGGTTTCTAAGCTCTATTTAGACTACGGGGGCTAACATTCTGCATTTTTTGTTGGTCTAAAATAAAGTCTATATATTTAAGTTTATTCAGACCAAGAAGTGCAGGAATAAACTTATAAAATATCCACCAAGTGCCATGGATAGCTTGCAAAACATTGTATATGTATGACAGATGACATTCTCCACCCAGCTCATCATCTTACATATCACTAGGAAGTAGAACAGAACACCTCAACCGGTCATTTCTTTTTGCTCTTATGTCCTTTATATTTGCACTAATGTTGTATGTGGTGTATTGCTACAGCCATTACATCTGTACTGAAATTAATTCTACCTGCCGAGATGTGTAATAATAAAGAAAACTTGATTCAGATAGATAGATAGATAGATAGATAGATAGATAGATAGATAGATAGTTACTTTATTTATCCCGAGGAAAATTCAAGTTTTAGTTGTATAACTTCATTTTAAATGTCACAAGAAGATTCTGGCAGGATATTATTTCATATTGGATCAAAAACAAATTTAGTATCAGTATCTGCCACAATATCACATTCAACATTCATTCACAGAAACCGTTTTTTGTGTTTGTGTATTCTGACATTTAAATGAGGTAAAAACAATGTACAATTTTGCTTGAATAAAATCAGGGCCTTATTACAGCTGACTTAAATCAGACAGCACAGACAACCAAATGCTGACATTTATTACTTATTATAAACAAAACACAGGTGACAGTCTGGTCATTTGGTGCCACCAGCTGTCCATTTGTATCACTTTGCTACAGTACCTCAGCCCTATACGGCCAGGTATTCAGGTACAAACAGTTCAGGACACATGAAGCTGAAGCCAAAAGAATGACAATTTTAATAGTGGCTTGTCACTGAGGCTTATCACTGGGCTATACGTGTTACAAAAAAGCCAGCTATGCATTCCTTTACACCCAACTGATTCACGTGATGCAGGTAGGAGGTAGGTTGGTGACTCCATGACCTAAAAATAAGAGCTGCGAAGCATCCTTTCTGTGTATAGCATGTTATGAATGCAGGCTGCCAACCTCATAAACATTGTTGTCTAAAAAGGTCAGTGTAACACAAGTCATATCTGTGAAAATTCAGTTAGAATAATCTATACAAATGCACAAACACACTGTAGATTCACACCTTTGATCTGACTCTTAGCAGAAATTTTAAATAGAAGCAGGGCACACGGTGAACGTTGTTGGAAGGTGTATCTTTACAAAACCACCGCCCATTCTGGTTTGCCTGTCTTCTGAGGCTTTGCAAGCCTTTTTCTCAGAAACCAGTCTGCTGTCCAAGGTCACATGGAGTCCCGTGGGTGACAACAGGAGCAGTGACGTGTTTCTTAGCAGGCAGCATGGGAACACACCTGGATCACTGGATGGTAAACACTGTAAGAATTAATCTCTGTCTGGATCCCAGCAGGCCCAGTGGGAGACACTCTCTTGGGCTGAAAAGTATCTGGTTACGGCACGCGTGTGGGCTGAAAAAAGGGAGTTGGAATCTAAATCTGGAGCTTGTAATCCTCTGTCGTTCAGTGGGAAAGAAACCATGAAGCTAACGGCTGTGGAGACGATTCCATATTGGGAAACAGACTGAAAGTCAGTTACTTGTTAGTGATGCAGAGTTTAAAGGAAGCAGATTGACCCTGATATTCAGTCTCAGCTATTAAAAAAATAGGTATTTGCTGAACATCACACTAATTATAAATCTGCTGCTAATTCAACTTTCCACCGTTCATGGCAGAACTGGAAATCAGTACTAGAAATATCAAATGCAGCTGGGAGGGAAAAACATCCCGAAGGCCCTTCCCCTACTGTTTAGTATCAATACTAAAGTCACGTTTACAGCTCTATGGCAACTCCATTTATTTGCCAGTTGGTTATTTGGTTGAACTACTGTCATACAACTGATACAACAGCAACACAATTCAACGGCTATATATTAAAGATATGGCTACAGTAGAATTACTGCAGTATATTTAAAGTGACACCAGCAGTTCTTTAAATGTGATTCTAGTGGAAAACAAATAACACAATGGACACCAGGGAATGGTAACAGCATCCTAAGTTAGTGTATTTGAGAATGCAAATTCTTGTGTGCATGTAGATCAGTTGGCGTGAGGTGAGGACTCCCCACACTGAGCCAAGCGAGCACATTACACAAGCCAACCAAAAGTAAATTGAGCCATTTGCTATTGAAAATGAGCCGAACTGCCATCTGGCCCTACATGCATGGCGTGGCCCTCGTGGTTCTCATGCCTCTGGACTCTTAAGTTGCTGAACCCTCCCAGTCATGAGCGCATAGTTTCCATGGGAATTGGAATGTATTCATTTTAACACCATGCTGTTCAGAAGCTATTTAAATAATATACATGTTTGAACCTTTTCCTTATTTTACAGATCTAGTTTGACGTAGACTCATTGATAGTCTCACTTAGGGGTGAGGGGTCGGATCTAACAAACAGTGTTACAAAAATGTACATTATAGTTTTTGGAACTTGACCTGTAGGAAAGTCAGGATATCTTGGATACTTGTGCTTCAATTTTAGATCTGTTCATTGTGAGTCCCCCAACTTTATAAATGTGTAATATTTACTGGAGTAGCCATAAGTGCCGTAATTCAGTTTTTGAAGATAGTTGGCTAAGCCTGTAGAGTCCTATTAGAGCGTCTACGTTTAAGTCTTTTTTCTATCTAAATCGGGTGTGCAGATTTTTTTTTTGTTCCTGTGGAGTTAATCTGTGGTCATAGAGAGCTGTGGTTACATTAGCTAGAAATTATTCTGTACAGGGGAGTAATTCTATATACTGGGGGGGACACTACGCAGATATGCTCAAAATGTCCCCCCTAATATATTGATATACAAATAATAGATATACATTATAAAAAATGCGACAGGCAACAACCACCGTCAGTCGAAAAATAGTCATTAGCAAATGTAATCATAATCAACAAATTAACATTATAATTACTACTGGTATGGTGTACTGCAGTTCTGTGTGTGGTTTGTCCAAGTGGTGTTGCCGTACTCCAACCGAAATTGTTGCTCGACTGCTGCGGGCAGCTACCATCAATGTCAAACACTGAACTGTCTCTCCGAGCAAAAACATTTCCTGCATGTTCCTTTAAAAAATCAAGGCAACAGTCTATTTTTATGAATTAATATTTTATGAATAGTTATCGTCTCGAAATGTGATGTTCTACGGAATAATGTACGCAATCTCAAATAAAACTTATACCTCTGTTTAAGTACATTTGAAATGTTTTAAATCATGAATCAATTCCATATAAACAATAACAGGTGCAGACTGGTGGAGGTGAATGAACTCTGCAGGCTGCCTGCTGGGAGTGTAAATGTGTTTTTTGTTCCAAGAGAAATATCAGTGCTCAGGCCAAGTCTAAATGTTGGCACAAGAAAGGGCAGACATTTGAACCCGGGCACCTCTAGACTTTACATTTCTTTCTCTTTCATTCTTCTCATAAACACTTAACAGTCTGTTAGTTTCCAGTGATCCGTGTAGCCCAAAATGAAAAGGCTTCCAGTACAGCTTTAAATAAATAGTCCCATGAGAAGGTTTACAGATTTTATTCTGTTTAGAATAGTTATTCCTATGCCATCCAGTGCCCCAATTGAAGAAGAGGGAGAAAAAAAGCTGCTGTCCCACTGAGAGACACAGATGCTGACAATGACAAAGTATAAAGAACACTGCCCTGCAAAGAGGTAGGCAGTAAACAGGAGCCGCAGCTGTCCGGGACACAGTGAAAGAAAGAGGGCTCAGACTTAGCACGGAGGGGAGTGGGAGCAGCACCAAGGCTGGCTGACTGTTTGTGCTAGGATAGGGTTACCTTAGCCGAAGCCTGCATCCATGGAAAAGGAGGCCAGGGGTTAAAAGTTGTGCATAGTGAGCCTAATTTTTTGATGCCTGATTGCACAATGAGGGCATGTGTTTCACTCAGCGGTCAGTGAAGAGCGAAGAGTGAACCTCCTCCTCCTCCTTCACTGCCCGCTGTGTGCCCTGACCAGGTTGTACAAGGTTACGATGAATTAATTTCCTGGATCTACAAGAGCTTAAGCAATGAAAAATGGAGGACATTGAACAGGTGGACTTACTAAATCTAATTTACTCTGCAAATGAAGGAGAGGAGAGTAGCACACTTTCACACAATCACATGCCTGCGCTGCCTTTACCCTGCAGCCATTTTACAGCAAAGTGTCAGTGACAAGAATAAAAAATATACTGCACTGCAGAGTTATTATAGTTTTGTATTTTTTATTATTTTTTATTTGTTTTCAACTTTTGTTTTCAATTCAGTTTAGTTTCCAGAGTGAGTTTGTTCGTTTCAGTTTAGTTTTTATTGTTTAAAAATGTTTTTTCAGTTTAGTTATTTGGATTATTATAATATGTGAGTATTCGTCAGGGGCAAGATTTAAAATGTTCAGAATAGGTATTACAACACAAACACACATTTTATCTTTACTTCCAACATTTGTCACCAGGGATGTCAAACACAATATATAAACATCTATGTTATATAAATACTGTTCTACATTAATAGAAATGTACTATTGAATAGGTTTCAGACTTTAGCTGTGCACTACTGCAGGTACTCATCCATAATATCTCAGCACGACTCTTTAATGAGCCCCGTACCAGTGAGTGGTATGTATGAAGACAAATGGGTCATAAAATGCCATTCTTTTGATAAATAACTCCATGGATTCCCAATTAATTTTTATTGTAAGTCTGTCGGAAGGCTTGATATTGAATCGAGGTCATAGTTTGCATTATAACAAATATTCTACAATAAATTGTGAATATTAGAAAGAATGATTGCTGGTTGGCCGTGTAATGTTTTTACTGGAGGTCATTTTAGGCAAAAAGTATAAACTGGGTTTATGTAACTACTTATCTGTGCAGAGTCTTGCTCGTCTTGTTTCATTATGTATGATTGGATAACTGATTATTGTAGCTATGGAAATATATACACTATGTATCTGGTTGTGTTATATAACCGCCTCAAATATACCCATTATACTGTTATTGAATATAAATAAAAATGCTTGTTATAAAACACTGAATTGGACACTTCTCAACTTATTTGTCTTCATCATTTGTTATTTTTCTCCATTTACAAATATCAGGGAGTTAGGGGATTAATATTGTTGCATAAGCTGATTTGAGTTACATCGAATCACTTGATGCAGATAGTGAATATATTTTTAGTTATGTGTCTATTCTTCACGAACAAAGCCCCATATACAAGTACCATTCTAACATTTACTCCCATTACTGCAACAATACAAAAATGTATTATTACATGAGTAGTATCATAAGTGCATAATATATTGAATGAGGAAAGAAATATATAGAATTTGAGGAATAAAATAAACTAATGTAAAATGGTTATAATGTGAAGTGCAAATATACGAGCACATAGATTTAGGATTATGACACGGTGGCTGAGAACATTAACGTTCTTTTGCAGGAACAAGAAAGATGAGGTCTACTTGATGACCTCATTGCTACATCTGAAGACTGCAAACAGTGCTGGCCCCATAAGGCCAAGTCAAAGATGGGATATTCCCAGAATGCATTTCACAGGGGTCAATATGCTAATTTTAGCTCAGCAGCCAGTGACAGTTGAGGAGTTGTGCTCCAGATAAAGGAGGGGCTGGATCAGATTACGTGACGGAGACATGACCAGTGTACTAAAGTAACAAAGTAATAAAGTAATAAAGAGGGACAGAGGACTGATCTGACACCATATGTATGCACATAACCCAGCCCCTTTCCTTGGTTACCACACTATTGGCACCATAAGCATTGATCATGTGACTGTCTTACTCTCTGGGGTTGGTGGTGAGTGCCTACTTGTAATATGAATCTCAAAAGGTCTGTGAGGGCACATGACACACCCGCTGTAGCTTTGGGAACAGTAGTAAATCCACTATCTTTCCCCCTGACAGACAGTTTATGATTTGAAGGGAGAGCAGCACCATCCTTGGGCAAAGCGTACCGTGTCTGAAATAAGAATGCACTCAAAGGACATGAGCAGCCCTTGCGAACACACTGGTTAAAATTACATGATGTTGCGGTTTTGGCTTTTGGTCAAATGCATCCACAAATAAAACCAATCAGGCTGTGCCTATTTCTGCCCACTCTTTAATTATACTGCAACCGGCTATTTCTAACAACTCTGATACTGTATAACTTACACTCCTGATGTAACACAGTATCAGTTCCTGGGTGTCTCAGAATATGCTGTTCCCTCCTGTCAAGTCCAGACTCCTGGTTAAGTAATATGATTAATAAACCATGAGTTGACTGAGGCAGCCCTATCGTCAGAGCAAGAGTGAGTTTTCATTTTGGCACCTCAGAGCTGAAGCTGTATCCATTCACAGATACCTCTGAGGACCTCACAGAGGCCATAACAATCTGCATATGAGAGCTCTGGGGGACCTGAGGGAATGGTGCAAACTCTGGAAATATTGTACCACACCCTGGTGCCACATACTGTGCACACATTCATAAACACTTTGCACTACAGCAGCGATGAACAAAGCTTAGAGTGGTGGAGGAGGAGAGATCAGACACTTCTGTGACTCTGACACACATACATGAGCACATAGACACACTCCAGGCAGGCAGATAATGAAGACGAGCACTTCATCTCCTGCATAGATCGGCCTATATGTTCGTCTGTTCTAAGAATGGAGATGAAAGCGTGTGAGTTGGTGGCAGGCTGTTGGTGTTAGCTCTGGTGTCAGGTGTCAGGACTCCCACATGGATATGATCTGCTGTTCAGTGTTCAGCTTCCTGATGAAATGCAGATCCTCATAATCCAGACTGTCGACAGCGGTTGCCATGAACTGGCTGAACCCAATGGGTGCCCCTAAAATTCAGGTCTAGTGCACAACCTTTGTAATTGTCTCACCTTACACCTGCAGGTGAAAACCTTGTATCTACAAAATGTCAAGCTACGAAAAAGACGACAGTGCACTCGACAGGTCTTTGAAAGCACTTGAGCCAAATAAAAAGCAAAATACATGGGAATCACGAAAAATTTTAGATTTTATGTGACAACATCAACATACAGTTATAGTAGAAATCTTTATTTTCCTAGCTGCATATGGCTAATGGGCCTTTTTATGGAAGACATTTTTATATGTCAGGAAAAGCACAGGTGTATATAATAAAATGAATATGAATGAATATCTTTTACTTCAGTAGAAGTAGTGAAACTTACTGCTCAGTAAAAATACTCAAAATCACAATTTACTTTAAAGGTCCAGTGTGTTACATTAAGGAGAAACTATTGCCAGAAATTGAATATAATATACATTAGTGTTTAATTACCTGAATAAAGGAATTGTTATGTTTTTGTTACCTTGAGAATGAACCATTTTTATCTACAGACACTGTGGGTCGCCTTTCATAGACTCCACCATGTTGAACTGTCATCTTTCTCGTAGCTCAGAATGGACAAACTAACCACTGGCTGTAGATAGGGTCTTTCACGTTTTTCGCAATGTTACAGCCGATGGACCACAAATGTAACTATTTTATGGTTATTTACATGGGTATTCTACAGCACAGCATCATATTTAATAAATTGATTACACGTTTTGTTTGTAAAACATTAATTTGTAAAGTACCTAGTAACTCCAAGGTGTCAGATAAATGTAGTGGAGTAAAAAGTACAATATTTGCCTCTGAAAAGTATGTAAGATAAAATTTAATTTAATTTAAGTCTCAGCTTTTCCTACAACAGTACGACAAATATATATATATTCTTAAATCTGAAACTTTGCTGCTTTTATCTGTTTTATATCAATCACATTGAATATCTTTGAGTCTGGATTAATCAATTTGAAGTCACCCTGGGTTTTGGGAAATTGTGACATTGTGGCATTTTTTAAAAACAATTTTCAGACATTGAAATAATCCCAAAAAGTAATCAAGACTTAATCCATTAAAAAAATAATTGTTAGTTGCAGTCTTTTCCAACACATGAGATACAACATGCAGTCTATGGTTACATTATACTCTGAGCTAAGACCTGGATGTAGTGTAGCGGTTCATTAATACACCATATGTTCATCTCAACAAGAGATTTACATACTGGTGTGTGGATACATTGAATAACTCATGTTATGTCATTCAATTAAACGTTAATGATAACGATAATGGAAAATGAAACTGATATCTCCTGACAACACAGTGAAAGCCCTTCTTACAGTAAGAAAGATCACAGCCAGATGGCACTAAGTTTCCATGCGGCGCTGCCTGAAGTCTGTCCTCTAGTGGTTCAAACAGGAAGCACTGATCACACACAGCAGAGCGGGCTGACGAACTCACTCCCAACCTCACTTCAAAGACCTCTCTTCCCATTCACATTCTGTCACCGCTGTCATCAGTGGAAGGATACAGACTTGAATGTCTTTTCCTTTGGGATCACAACACATCCTCTCTCTGTGTCTTGGCAACTAAACAACCAATGAAGGAAAGAAAAACAATTCACTTAACAAAAACATTTTTATTTGCCCTGCAAAGGTGAAGCAAGTGGATTTTCAGTGTGGGATGTTTCTTGCAAAGCGTTAAAAAAATCACAAAAAAGGACATTATTGCTCAGGGCTGTTTAAGGTCCAGATGCATTAACGAGCCGGATAAATAAGGGAATAAATATTCTTGTTGTTGGGCACTGGCGCTGGGTCATGTTTTCATTCCCCGTGGTCAGCAGTGTTGTTGGCAACACTGTTGTCTGTCATGTGGTCATCCTGGACACTGTGGTCATCCTGGACACTGTGGTCACCATGGTTACTGTGGTGAGCCACATCACGATTTAGCTGTGCATACTCCACGGACCCCTGCTGAGAAGGGGGCAAAAAAAGATTACTGTGTGACATCCATGACTCAATCAATCAGCAGGACAGACAGACTGCTTGTAATTAGCTATCTGTGATTTATACCATGACATCAACTCATTTGTCTCGAGCAGAAGTTATCAAAGTAGTGAGAATATGCAGATAGACAATAGTTACAAAGCAAAATATATAACAAAGCATAGCGTTGGATAACACTTCACTTTACGAGTCTGTTATTTCCTAAAACCTGTCTAATCATTTCTAGAAAGTTTAGTAGAAAAACGGTTACAAATTATACTGAAACAAGAGTCGACAGTCATGCCGCCCGGCTCTGTGAGGCTGCACATCGGCACAGCAGGGCTTTGACCTACATGCTAAAATCAGCATGCTATCATGCTCACAGTGACAATGCTAACATGCTGATGTTTAGCAGAAGAAATGTGTTGTGTTCCATGTTCACCATCTTAGTTTAGCATGTTGGCATGCTAACATTAGCACTAAACACAGTACAGCTGAGGCTGATGGGTATTTAGTCACAAATCAAAGTGTTGGGCAGGTTTAAATTTTGATCTGATGAAGAAATAAGGGGTCATGAAAAGTTATTCATCCTGAGAAGGACATGAACATGTGTACCAAATTTTATGGCAATCCATCCAACAGTTTCAGATATTTCACTAAAATGCGAACCTCATGATTACAAGTCAGGACAGTAGGATTCATCCTGTGGACACACAGGATTTTTGTAAAGTTTGTACAACATTTCATGGCATTCCAGGTAAAGGTTTGTGAAATATTTCAGTCTAGACGAATGGTGGACCGACATTGCCACCCCTGGAGAAATGGTTAGCTTGGTTAGTTGAGCAGATGTTGATTCCTGAAGAAATCTCCTTGGAACCCAAGTGAAAATGTATAATCATTCATCTTTTATAGGAAACTTTATTCCTCATATATGTTGAACTGTATGTTTGCCTGTAGATTTATTTTTCACGTTCAGTTGACCCGCTGTGTACTGACTAATAGACTCCAGTTTGATTAAGTGCAATGATTACACATAATTTGTGCCAGATTGCATGGTTATTTCCAGGACACTTCCTACATAATGATTAATATCCTATTAATTATTATCAGAAATGTACAAACAAGTAAAATAAGGCGTTACTGAATGTTAATACCTTCAGTTACCGGTTTACAAACAATAAAAACTCCACAGGGTTTGTGTCTATTGTGTCTGTCTGTGAGCGGTCTGAACAAAGACTCAACAGATCCATGAGCATGTGTTTGTCCTGTTTGTCCTATGTGCATGCACTGTGTACATGATCTGTACATGATCTGTACATGATGTGTGCGTGATGTGTGCGTGATGTGTGCGTGATGTGTGTGTTTCTACCTACACTTTCAGCCGGCTCTGGGACACCTGCAAAAACACAGCAAGAGGACAAGCTCAGGAAACAAAAGAGGAGTCAGAGGATTAAAGCAGGGCTTGTATAGTCATCAGTACCCCCATGATCAGATCCCAGGAAACAGAGAGCTTATCACGGCACACACACTCACACTCATATGTACATGCTAGTAAAGTCTTTGTCTTATAAGGGCAAAAACAAGCCTGATATTGTGTTTTCCTTTACTTCTGCATTGTTCGGTCTGAGTACAGATGACATTTAAACTGTTGGGAGTTCTTAGGAGAAAATGACTGAACAATGGACAAGAGTTTCCCTTATGAGTATCAAACAATGGAGCGTGTTGCTCTCTTAGTCTTAACGGATGTACACACTGTTTGGCTCTGATTGTTAGAACAGGAAGTTCGCTTTGACGAAAGCAGGAAGTGGACACCTGGCGGCTGAGCCTTCTGTTTTAATGGGACATTCTTTCACTAACAATGCAGATGTTTACAGTTGGAGTTGATCCTGTTTCCTGGCACTTATTTTTTTCAAACGTCAGCCAGTGGCCTGATTTCTTTCACTGCGTAATGTAAGGAGGTTTTGAATGAAGAGCAAGATGTTAGTCATACCTTGCTTGGAGTTCCGCACTTCGTTGTACGCAACGTCTGTGCCCTGAGCTGTCACAAAAAAATGTGTAATAATTTATTTTAGACAGTGTTTTAAAGATCAAAATGACAATGGCGGTGTAATTGTACACTAAAATATTGAAATTTCATAGGCAGTCTTACCGCCCGTAGGATCTGCCTGTTTGGTTGGCGCCTCAATGAACTGAGGTTCTGGCTTTCCTGGAGAGGTCACACTATTCTGGTCATCAGATTCTGCAGTGCAACACAGCAGCAAGCACTAAGAAAGTTAAACGTCATAGCTTCGCCTTTTATTTTAAATCACACAGTATGGCAGTCACATTAAATAATAAGCTTGGTGATATTCTAAATGTTTCTTTCATGAAATTACCAAAACCAACCATTGAGCCTACAAACATGTATTGTCTGCTACGCCAAAGTTTCATATATCTTATTTCTCTGTGCCATGGAGCTCCATTGTTGTACAGAAACTTTTAAAAACACATCTATGAGCCGCACTGTTGCACTGGGTAACATGGTTCTTTACTAGTGAACCAAAATGTGTCAGCAGCAGAAAATAGTTCCCGACAAATTCTAAAAACTACAGTAACCAGCTGTTATAGGAAATGACTTAAACCTTTTAACCAAAGGAAAAATGTACTTATGATTTGTTTTTTAAGATTTATGTCTTCAGTAGGAACCAGTAGGTAGGGTAGGATCACAGACAGGATAGGGAAGTCAGAGAGTGTTCAAAGGTGGACTTACACAATATTGGTTTTGGTCTTTTCATAGGATTTGTTGACAATAAGAAAAATGCAAAAAAAAAAAAACACCACCCTCATCTTTTAATAAAATGTGAATAAAGTTAAATACTGTCCATACACTCTACTCACCAGAGCCTGATACGTAATCACTCCAAACACTCTTTCCTATCATGCCTGGAGTAACTACACAGAAAGGCCAAAAAGACTCTCAGTTGTTGAATTGGTACAATCTACGGCACTGCTACTTTAATGCTTTACAATGAACAGTAAACAAAGAGAACATTTTTGAATTAAGTTCTTAATGCATATTTTGCTCTGAGTATTTGTGTTAGTATTATAGACTTTACCATTGACAGCCTGGGTGAGGCTCAGTCGCTCCACATTGGTGCTGGCTGTCTTCCTAAGATGAAGTAGACAAAAAACACAATCAGCTTTTTAAAACAGGAAACCGTATGGGCGTCACCATGCTACTCGTGCACATTACCTTCGAAACACAGTTGAAGAACATTAAAAAATATTACTTACACTGACAGCTCGGCAGTTGTTTTCCTCTTAAATCTTAGGAGACGTCTTTTAAAGATGATAACAAGGATCAGTGCCAGTATGAACAGGATGCAGAAGGCTGCAATAAGACCTTTCTTCCAGCCAGCCAGCTTTACTGTACAATAGAATGAAATATACAGATGGGTTTGAATTATAAATTAATTATACAGAGCATTCAAAATGTTCTCACTTTTCTGGTTACTGCAGTTTACCTTTCACTGGTGGGGAAACATAAATAATCATTTAATTTTATAATCATGTCAGTTCAGTCATTCCACACCTCAGCTCACAGCAAAGATGAGAGCGTTAGCTGGATGCCAAAAATGCGAATTAATCTAGCACCCATTTTAAATTAAAGTATTTATTATTTTATTTTAGATTTTTTATGTCAAAAATGCCACAGGATCTGTACTTCAGACTTACTCAATTATTTATGTTCTAGATGGTCTATTATTCCAATAAACGCTGAGTCAAAAACAATCTGTGTACCCTTATGGGTTTTACAACAAGATTAAATCCTTCAAAAACAACATTTGCCTTCAGACTGACAAACCTGTCAAAACTCAAATCAAAAGACACCCTAACTCTCTAAAACTCTGATAGATCCTCACAAAAAAAGACAGGCAAGAACACGCACCCATCACCACTGCTATTCACTGAAGACAACACTGACCTCCGATGCTGACGGTATCACTCATTTTGGTTTTGTTGGCTGAGTTGGTGCTCTCACAGTAGTATTCTCCTTTGTGATCTCCTCTGAAATGGCTGATCCTGTAGGATCCTTCCATGCTTCCTTTTTTGGTGGTCTGGAAAGCAAGAGCACCCGCTTTCTTTGTGTGGTACCAGGTGAAGGTGATGGGAGGAGTGCCTTTCTGAACAGAGCAGACAAGGTTCACGCCGTGACCCTCAGAGACATCTCTCACGCTGGGTATCAACACTGGCTTTGACACAGGCTCTGCATAGAAAATGTACGTTAGACCAAGTTAACACAAACTTGTTTGAATGCGTCCCCGTTTTTTCTTCATCTGACACACCTATGATGATGGTTGAATCTAGCAGCTGCTGTCCTGAGGCCATCGGAGGCTTGTTTAAATTGTTTCTCGCGTGACAAAGAAACTTCTTTAAGTCTGAATTCTTGTAGATGGCTGAGGAGTTAAAGATGGCCTGCTCCCACTGCTTGCTCACCGTCCTGGACTCAGGCAGCCTGTTAGGGGCGTGCAGGGTGTAAAAGATAGGCAGAGTGCCTCTTTCACTGTGACAGATCAGCTGGAAGGGCTTTTCCAGCACCAGTGTACCCCCCACCACGCTCAGCATGGGTTCTGAAACAAGAACTGGGGATAAGAACATTCACCTGTTAGTCAGCGCAACAGAACAAGATACAGACAAACAAAAGTAAACATTTTAAATATATATAAATAAGAGTTTACAGTCATGTTAGCAACTCTGTGAGGCTGTATAGGCAGAGTGGTGCTTTGAGCTAAAAGGAACACCTGACTGACCTGAAGGTAACACCTGTGTTTACACTACTATTTCATGTAAAAATGGCTGCTGTGAAAAAGGTCTAACATGTTGATGTTTAAGAGGGAAAAATGTTGTTCACTATCGTGTTAGCATGCTACTATTGGCTAATTAGCACTAAACACAGAATACAGGTGAGGCTGATGGGAAAGTCAGACACTCAGATATTGGGCAAACTAAAACCTGATGTCGGTGCTTGATTAGAAGTTAAGGGATCATCAAAGTGATAACTGCAAACCCCCTAGAGTCCCTGTGAATGTCGGAACCAATTTCAAGTAATCAGTTCATCAATAGGTATAAAGATAATCAGTCTTGTGGTGGCATTGAATGATAAGTAAGGGGGGTGTAAATGTCATTAGGATTAATCTTATGGGAAAATGTTGAGTCTGGTCCACGGTGGTGGACTGATTGACTGACTGACTGACAGCCCTACGAGCCTTGCTGCTAGCAAAGGAAGTCCTGCTGCCTGCCTAAAAACATCCAGTTAATTGTAATATTGTACTTTTGATGACTTACCTTTTGCTTTAACAACAACTGATTTGCTGTCTTTTAAAAAACTGTGATGAGTAAGAGAACGAGCCTGGACTTTACAGCTGTAGTGGCCATTTGCAGAAGGCCCTGCTCTAGTGTGGTAATTATTTCCATTCTTGAGTTTAACGCCATCTTTGTAGATGGAGAACAGCATGGTATGATTTTCGATCTTCTGAGGATCATAACTGGATACAGAGCAGGTCAGTTCGAAGCTGTCTCCCTCAAATATGTCTGTGGGTTCCACAGTCAGGTGTGGCTTTGAAAACACTTCTGTTGGAGTGGGAAAGCAAAAATCAAACATTATACAATGTACAGTATATCTGGCATATTTTTTATCTTTGAGAATAGACTTCAGATGAGAGGGTACTTAGTGTAATATTAAACGTTTCATAAGAAAGAGGATATCCAGGTCTTACCTTTGACACGGATTGTTTGATTGGATTTTTTCTGCACGTTGCCCCATTCTGCCTTGCACACAAGCTCCCCAGAGTCTCCTTCTTGTGCAGTGAATCGATGACTCAGGCTGACTAAGGCTTGCTTGAGGATCTTCCTGTCCTTTGTCAGGAATACTTCAATGTTCTTCAGATCACTCACCACTTTACATACCACCTCTATTACATCACCCTCAGACACATTTGGGGAAGGCAATACATTCATGATCGGGGTAATATGGAGTGCTGCAAGACACAATTCAGAATAATCAACCACGTGCCCGACAATTTGATATTTTCTTGGTGATACAACAGCTCTTGATCTAATCACCTTTGACTAACACTGAAATCTCGTTGCTGCTGTTGGAGTGTCTGACCCCAGAAACCAAACCGACTTCATAGTCACAGTACAGGATGCTGTCTCCAACTCTGCTCAGGACCAGTGTGGTCTCTGATGAGTTCCCAGTGGACGCTGGCTGCTTTATCTTCTCAGGATTTCCTTCATTAAATCTCTGGTGGAACCGGAAGACGAGGGCTCCTTTCTCCCCCGGAGCACTGCAGGTAGCTGTGAACTCCTCATTCTGATAGGGTTTAGTCTTATTCAGATACAGAATGGGGGTCTGCAGGCCTAAGTAGAGGAAAACAGTGTGGTTTCTAGCTTGATGATGAATGTTTCAGTTTAAGGACCAAAGAACGTCCTCGACTATGATATACAGACAATGAGGATTTGAAGTGCCTTATCTTGGTTTTGCATGTTTAGCTTGTTAACTAAAAAGTG
This sequence comes from Morone saxatilis, assembly GCF_004916995.1. NCBI lineage: Eukaryota > Metazoa > Chordata > Actinopteri > Moronidae > Morone > Morone saxatilis. The sequence goes on from NW_023339696.1 coordinate 5,612,414, forward strand.
TGTATATTTACATTCCTAATAATAATTTTCCAAATTTAGCTTTAAGTCAGAATATTTTGCTTATTGTTTGCTCTTTTCAGCAGCTCCCCATCAATCTGACTAATGTTAGAGATTCTTTGAAGGCAACAACACCAACCAAGGCAGTATTTTAGAAATCGTGGCATTTTTCGTGGCACAACTTAACCAATAACACAACCAGAATGTTTACTGTGATTGATATCTAACTAAAGTTTTAAGTGTCCCCTAAAATTGATATAGGCTGTAGTCTTAGGGGTCCCCATTATTCCACAACTGTCTATGCTGTAGATTGGCAGATTAACAGTGAAGAGTGTGCAAACCATGAACAGAATAGTCATTTTTATGCATTCTCTAATTTCACATACTTTTAGCCAAATTATACTATATATATAAATTATAGAGAAATGAAAATATTCCCCATTTTGCTTGGGCCCCATACTGAGAACCACTCCTCTAGAAGGCAGGAAATGATTCTAACATCTTCTCTAAGTCTCTGTTGTGCTGTGGAAAATGGTTGTCAGTAATGTGAATTATCAGTTGAAAATAAGACACCACTGGTTTTGTCCAACTCGTATATGTTGACTTTTTCCCTCCAACCGTGTTCATGTATGGAGGAATTTCAGGTATATTATTATATTTTGATGTTATACTACCTACGTCAGACAAAAGCAATAATAAAAAAACAAAGCTAACTAATTTAAAACAAATAAACTTTGGTTTGAGAAATATGTTGTACCAGTATGAAATCTCCAGCTTTACCTGTGACGTCAAGTTTTTTGCTCTCGCTGGTTTTGCTCTTTTCCTTGACAATGACCCGACATTGATAACTTCCAGAGTCAGCTGCCCTGGCTGGGCTGAGCTTATATACAACTGAGTCTTCTGTGGTGGTAGAGTCATGGACTTTAACGTCGTCCTTTGTGAGCTGGAAAGTATGTGTCAGGTGAGGGATGTTGTCATGACTGACCCTGACCTGGCAGCGTAGGGTCACCGGTGTCCCGCTCTCAACTGTGCTGCTAGGTTGAACTGTAAGGCCAACGTTATCTATAGTGTAGGCTGTAGATCCAAATATCACACAAACACACAAACATGCACATGCATTAGAAAGAAATAATATCATTAGGACTGCATGTCTTGTTTATCAGGGACTGAGCCAGTAATACAGCAACTAATACAACAATCAGGGTCTGTTATTCTCTCCACAATAAAGGTGAAGTCTGAAGGAAGGCGCTCCCTGGCCACCAGTCTACTGCAGAGTAAGCAGGAGCTGAAGGAAGGAAAAAGCTTCAACAAACAGCATCTGACCCTCCTCGCCCCCCCTGGGAGAGCTGTGTTGATTTATCCCATCTTCTGCTCTTCCTCAACAACAACAGCACAGTGTAACCTGCCTCAACATCTACGAAAGAATCACTTAGTCCACATCCTCAAAGTACTGCTGTTAGTTCGGGCTCAGTGAGGTGACTGAGGAAGTAAATGACTGTGCTAACTCAGGCGCAGTACAAATAGTACATACTGTATGTAGAGTGAGGGAGTTTATTCTTGACCTTGAAAATGGGAGTTTGACAAAATAATCTTAATTCAAAGTCAACGTGCTAGCCTTTTTCCAGAGTTTTCAAAGCTTTGAAAAAAGGGTTAAGATTAAACCCCTGGTCCCCCCCCCCCTTTCCAGTCTTCATGCTAAGCTAAGCTAAGCAGCTACTGGCTGTAGTCCTACTGAGCTGACATGAGAGTGGTGTCAATCCTTTCATTTAACGCTTGGCGAGACGTGTGTTTCCCAAAATGTCAAATAATTCCTCTCAGACAGCTGCAGATAAACACTGACACAAGAGGGAAAACAACAAGAAATTAACCTTTTAATTCAAATTCATGAAAGCTATTCAAAATTTGGGAAGTTCAGCCAAACTCATGCTGACTTGATAGATTACCCAGCTTCACATGTGAGAACCAAAAATAGCTTGAAAGAATCTCACTAAAGACTTGAAAAAAAATCAAGGAGGCCAGGAGTGCATGGTACAATGCCCATTTCCTGCAAAAAATAACTGTGTGAGGTAAAAATAGCTTTAGTCTAATACAGCAAGGACTGGATAACCTGAAACTGTCTAATTTCTGCACAGACTACAACCCTAGACCAATTATTAAACAGTCAGTGTAATGTAGTTATACTTACATGCCTGTACTCTGGCACATTGCCCTGTGTTTGGAGAAAAGCAGAGAAAAGGGACCAAAAAAAAAGTTAGAATCAGGAGATTTGGTTTAACTGAAGCAACATCCTTTATCCCTGAAGCAGCACAACAGTGGGTCCTTACAGAAGTATAGGAGGCTGGTAAGAAGCAGCAGCAGCAGGTTCGGGGGTCTGGAGTCCATCCTGAGTAATGGTGGTTCACCTGCTGTAAGATTAAAATACAGAGGGCCGAAGAAACAGAGCGCCAGAGGGGCAGTCGAAAGGACAGAGGAGGGACATAGGAAGGGAGAGGTGGAGAGTATGGCAGTGTTTCAGGCTGTGGTTGTGGTAAAGGGGTGTCCCTTGTCTTATCACCACTTGGGCTGCTTGGCCGACCAGGAAATGACTGTTACTTCCTCAGGAACCATTTATTAGTGTGTGAGAGGAGAGACATTTCATGAATAATGTCAGAGAGACTTGAGAAACCTTCTGACCTCCCAACCCTCTTTCAGTCCTCCCTCCGCATGGATCCGATTAGGCTGTTTCTTACATAATCTAACAGCGTAATATGAATGACAACCATCCTGAGCTATGACTACATTTGGTAATATCACACACTGTAACAAACTGTTACTCTCCACCAAAACAACAAACACATCAGGAATTATGCAAGAGGCCTCACTACACTTTGCTTGGCCCAGAAATCTCACCTCTTACATTGTTTATGTTATCTGCTGTTTATTTACTGAACTGCAGGAGATTTCCCAAGTCAAGATCCAATCTCTAATTAAATATGTTTAGCATAAGCACAATCAAAACATTTAGTCTTTTCACAACACCGCCTATCACCTTACCACCCCATAATCCTCTCCTCCTCCAGTGCTCAGTATCCTCTTGTTAAAACCGTGAGATGAAACTATGATGGAGCCACTGAATCATTTATAGGATACAAACTAAGATCTTAGCAACTGCCAAGCTTTAACTGCAGAGCGTGCGGTGATGATTTATGATAAAGTGTTTGGTCAATTTGGGGTGAAATACACAACAATGTCAGATTACATTATTATGGCTACATCCTTCAGTTAAAGAAAACTAGACTGGCAGGTATTATTGTTGTAGCATTGATCTTAGAGCAAATACTGTAGTTAATAAAATAAAATGTAAATAAAAAGCCTTGGGCAATGGGAGTCCTCTGGAAAACAGTCACTCCACTCAACATTGTATATTTCCCCCAATATCATATGCAGTTAATGCCAATATCACAGTATGCAATGGTAATTTCTGCTTATGTTGTCACAAATGCACGACTGTACAAACACACTGAGAATGTGATTACATTTGTATTCAAATTCCAGATTTAAGCCTGCACTGCTGTGCAGCACCTTGCAGTCCTTAACTATGACCACTAAGAGCTGCTGAAGACTAACAGGAAAATGGTGCTTGAGAAGCCACATGGTCTGCTCTGCAGCTTTATCTGCATGATGCTCCAAGTCAGTTTCATTTGTGCCAGATTTTACAAACAGCAGATGTTATCACGCTGTACGGAGGTGGATTTTATTTTCCAGCTGATACAGAGGTGACCTTGATGGGAGACCACCATGTTATTTCAACACAAACTATATGAATGGTATCACCAAGTATCAGTTAAGAGTCTGCTCAGGCAGTTTCCTAATGCTTGTAATGGTTAGCAGCACACAAGTTCCAAAGACTTGTTAACCCTGCAGTTAATTACAGTATCATTAGCAAGATAGTAAGTAAGATAATAACCATTAAAAACACATACAGTGGAGTGTGTAAAATTTGAAGTATTCAACTAAGCTCAGTAAACCTGAACAAGGATTTAAATATGACTTTTGTAGTGTTAAGGGTGCTTTAGATTTTATTCAACATGATGTTGAATAACCCCAACGTACTGTGTGTTTAGGGTGGATGTTTGTTCCAAGTAAGCTAACATGCTAGCTTCCCATTTTCATCCAACAAGGCAAAGTGTTTGCAATTTATTATTTTAAATAATAACATATTTTATACAATGTATGAATATATGAAATATAATAAATATCTAATATGTATTTGGTATTCTTGAGTACTCTTAAAGCAGATCATCAGAGCTAGGTTGGCAGTGACAAAATTTTCGGGTCCAATTAAAATAGTTTAATTTTAGATTTAAGTGAAGCAAATTAAGAGACAACCAATCTTTGGTGGCAGCTAAGCAGTGATGGAGGGAGGGAAGTTGATGCAGGTTATTGAGTTTTGCAGAGAAGTAGATCTGTGTATCATCAACATAACAGTGGTATGACACATCTTGGAAGTGGCTAAACAAATGACCCAGAGTAAGCATGTACAACACGAAGAGAACAGGACCAAGAACTGACACCACAAAGCAGGGGAACAGAGGAGCACATATGGTTGCTGATGCAAGCATTAAAGTATCTATTTGTCACATAGGACTGAAACCTGTTTAAAAATGGGATATTTACCTTTGTATGAATTCATAAGAATGTCATTCGACACTCTTAGTACGCTTGTGGCAAAAGCCTCCTCCAGCTTCAGGATCTGGTGCGTACCAGTTTCAAGGATTTTAGATTAAAAGAGTAGCTTGGAGATTGGTGTGTAATTATCTAACTGGGGTGGATCACTGGCTATTTTAAAATAGTCAGGTACGGACCTGGATGTGAAAGAGTAGTTGATAATAGAAAGCAGACTGGGACTTAAGACAGGGATGACGGATTTTAGAAATTTTGCGCCAGCTGTGTCACAGGGACTAGAGGACACATATGGCTTTTCTGCGTTTAAAAGGATCTGCAGAGAGACATAGGAGCAAATTCAGACAGTAAATTCGGACAGCTGAATGGGACGGATGGTACAACAGTCAGGAGAAAATTGGACCTCAGTCACAAAACTGGTTAATAGTGGTAAACCAGAACCTTGGTTTGCGTCTATTGCTAATAATCAGGCCAGAAAAGAAGGCAGCTTGCACATCTTTAATATTCGGATTCAGTTTAGGCAATAGGTCCTTCATGTCTGATGTTATCGGTGATCTAAGGTGTTTATTAACACTTTATCATTATTATTTATTATTGTTTGAGTTTAATTGCAGGAGTCATATCAGCCGGATGCACACTCAGACACACACACATACACTCTTGATATATGTGTATGTGCTAACACACGATAAGTTGCCCATTGTTCTCCATAATCGACCACATGGAAATCCTGCAGTTCCCTAAGGATGGAGCCACCCTCTCATTGGTGCAGCAGAGTTTTGAGGCTTGTGTTACAGCTGGACAGCGGTAATGACTTGATAAATTCAAGTTATTACGACCTACAAATATTTTGTCTTGGCATTCCAGCTTGGTTTGGAGCTCACTTCTAAAACCGAAATGTTTTTCTGAACAAGCATGCATTCACTAGATTTTCATAACTGTAAAGAGTTTGTTGCATCGAAGGGAGTGATTGATAGTGGCCATGCTAGTACCATTGACACTGTCAGTTCTCGGTGGGTCCAGGGCGGCGATGTGATTGATGTCTTCGCCCTGAGCTCTATACTGCCAGCATTTCTCTTAGACTGCCAAGAAAGTTCTGGGTCTGCCGGCACTGTAATATGGATTGCAGCAAGTTGAAATTCAACTACTGCATTAATGCACGTCATGCGTGAACTCTTGTTTAGATTATCAGTGTTGATACTGCCAACACATGCAGTTCACAAGCTCTAATTCTGCTTCAATATATCTACTGTGTCCTTGAGGTGTTCTTTTCAAACAGAGTGACTTATTCAAATTCTTTTCATCATAACTTTTCCATGGTTAGGTAATTTGTTATTGACAAAGGAGTGTGTGGTTAGCATTGAGCAAAGAAAGTCACAGTTTACTTGTAAAAAAAAAGTATACTGTACAATGCCAACACAAACAATGTTGCTTCTGCCAGAGATGATGACAGAGATAGCCAGATAAGAAATAGCTTCTTGAACCAAGAAAGGAGTTACAAATTGAACGTAATGAACTGTTCCGTAATGAAGTCGATCTGAATTACACTAGGACATTGTACCATAAAACATGTCTGAAGAGGAGGAGAAAATGAAGAGATGAGTAAAAAACCAATTTAGACTCCTACTTTATTTAGACCTGTGGGAAATGTTGCCGGGTAATAAAACACTCCATTGAAAGACATGAGATGGGAATGTGTTTCTGCTCTGAAGGCAAAGGTCTTTAGGGCCTAAATACAAGTAATCAGCTTAGGCTTTGTAGCAAACTTAACCTGTGTGTTTTAGGGGAAATATATTGGACAAATGTTGTAATATAAGAAACCATAGCACGTGGAACAATAGCCAAGCTTCCATCCAAATATAACTCAAATTTGGACAGTTTCTGATGCTGTTGCAATTTGCTTTTATCGACACCAACTTTTCCACTTAAGGCAGCATTTCCTGAACTGACGGCACGATCAATATCATCTGTCTTCCAAAACTGTTACAAATCACTACAGAGAAATGCATTTGTTTGACAGCTCTATGGTTACGTTTTGGTTAGGTTTGGGTACACAGGTGTCTTGGCTAGTTTTAGAGAAACATTGTGGTTTTGGTTAACGTTGAAGTACAATAATACAGTACGGGTAGGTGTGAACAGCTGTCTCCTATTTTAAAGGCCAAAGTTTTGTTGAGCCATACACACACCCCTGACCTCATCCCTATGCAGACGCTCGATAATAACATCTAATAACAACTTCCTCCATGGCATTCCTATGGCTGCTGGAAGGCTTTGCCACTTGTACGTTAATCTTTTTCCAAATTTCTGGCCTTTCCACTTTTTTATGTGCAAATTAAAAATGTGCATAAAAGAAATGCACCAAATTGTATAAAAAGACCTTCATCTTCAGAGTGTTTGCTGTCTGCAGATCCAGCTGACCCAGATACAGCCAAATGTTTACTTCACAAAACCACTCTCCATCTTCTCCTCCCTGGCATGGTGTGTTTTGACAGAGTAGAGCCAGCTCTATCCCCAGAGAGCTTCTGCACCTCATACCGGGCTGGGTGAACCAAGACTGGGAACACTGCTGATGAGCGACGACATAGAGATGTTTCTGCCTATGGCGCAAGAGCCTGCAGGAGGCAGAGACAGTGTTGCTACAAGGCAAAGCTCTGAGGCTACCTGTCCGACACAACCTTGCGCCCAACCTTACCCTCTTTCTTTCTGTTCACGAGTCATGGCTGTTCTGTTTCATTAGTTTATTAAATTCATACTTTTTTAATCTTCCTAATGTCTTCCTTTAAATCTTTTCTATCCCAATAATATTTTTTTCTAAATAGGTCTGATGACTGAATTTCTCTCACTCTCTGTCTCTTTCTGTCCTCCTCGCTCCACCTACCTCATGTCTGCTGAATCAATAATAAATGATCTGAGAGGCTTGGCTGTGACAGGCTCTCTGCATCGACTCTCTCAGGGGTTTCTGGAGAGAATCAGACAATGCTCCAGGTCCTGGTGCGACGGCAGGTTTATAGTAGGACAATGAAGCAGAGGTGACACGAAGAAAAGTCATGCTCATTGTTCCGTACTGAAGAACATTAACGGATGTGTGCATCATGGCTCCAAACCTCCACTTGTAGCACCTGCATACAGCACATGTATCAAGGCGTGCAGTATGTGGACAGCTCCATCTGAAATACCACAGGGGGCTATTGCTCTGCTGTGCCTGCTGTGCCCTCACTCCCCACAAAAACCTGGATCCAAGACCTCCTCTGTTCACATGCTGGTTTGAACATGAGCCTAATTCTTTTTCTCTCTCTCCCTTTTTATTGTTGCTAGATCCACCCTGGTGAAGTGTCCTTGAGCAATACACTCCAGGGGTGCTGTTCTGTTGCAGATCCTGGCGAGATAGAGAGAGACAAGAGAGGATCACATCTGTGTGATTCAAAATCAATTATGCAAGCATCAAAGAATGTAAAAATGAATGGCCCTGTAACTCAATCAGTTATTCTAAAACAGCTTATTTTTTGCTCTCAGTAGGGGGGCAAAAAGAGAGCGTCTTAGAGGCTGAGATTGCTAAAATGTTGCAGTCTTTCCATCCAAATGTAACACAAATTATAACCTAATTTCCAGAAAATCAAAAAAAGCAAAATGTGCATTTCCATCCACAACTGTCATATGAATATCAGGAGCTGGTGCATCAAGATAGGCAGAAAGGTGGTTCTAATTCTCCAGTCACGTGCCATTAAAGGGTAACTTTCGTATTTTTAAACCTGGACTGTATTATCCCATGTTTTTGTGTCAAAGTGAATCATTTGGACAACAAGTTTTGAATTTGGTCCACAACTGAGTGAGAGTGCTGGAGCTTGGAGCCGCAAAACAGGCTACAATGATATCCTTGTAGGTAATTTCACACCCTCAAAGTACGTCCGTTAAAAGTGTTTGTCTTTGCCACTGACTGGTAAGTGTCATTATGCCCCTAAGGATTATGTTCGTGACTGCAGGCTGCAGCATTGTCACTCAATGTCCCCATTATTCATTTTGACAACAACCCTTTAAACCATCACAGAAGAAGGGTCAACAAGATGATGTCATTAAAAGAGCAACAGTCAAACCTGAAATTATGCGAAACAATATAGAAAACGTGATAGAAACATGGCATATATGTTTGTTTCATGTATAAATTTCCTCATCGCTCCACACAGACCTGATTTTTGCCTCTTAGTTGGAGTTTTGGATTTTAAAGTTATGTGCTTCATGACTTATTTGCTGAGCCTGTTTCCATTGCACTTTCTTGCATTTGGTAAGAATTTGGTAGGATGGAAATACACTTGGTATTTATATTATAGCCACAGTACCCAGCATTCAGGCCCCTAATATCCTGGTTTTAAAATGTGATCTGTTTTGGGATCTGGATAATCACATCTGATCCACAAGCCTTTGTGTTTAAACCTGGTATTAATATGTGTTCACATTATCTCAATTCTGCCCATTTCTGCTCAGTACTGAATTTACAGTAGGTTGCCTAATGAAGGAGGGGCTGTGACTAATGTCCACCCACAACCCCTGGTCTTTATGTGCAAAAAGTACCACAAAAAGGAGCAAAAATAAAATAGTTTTGTTGAACATGTGGAGAGCCATGTAGACAAAAAAAAGTGCAGACAAGGAGCCTCAAGGTAACACAGAGAGCTCTAAATAGCCTCCTCAGAACAGAGGCTCATACATCATGAGATGGATGCTGGTTCATCTTCACAGTAAAGTGCTGACACGTTAAAGTCAAGAAGACTCGGCCCAGCATTGAGGGGAGGCGGAGAGGAGGAGCCTCATGATCCGTCATGTAGTCCTGGTGCTCCCCCAGCTCAGAGGCAGACACAAGAAAATGTTTTTAAAACCAGTGTTTGGAAATTGTGTTTACTGGTTAGATTTTAGTTGCTCTTATAGAACTCTGAACTCGCCTTCAGTTGTTTGTTTAAGAGGGATGCACACACAGAGGTTGGCCTGAGGTCATATGATACTCCCACTGCAATGTCAGTCAGTGAAGGTATCAATCCCCACGAGAGCAACTCTACTCCAGTTAATCATGAAGGTTCTGATTAAAGCGTGCATTTAACCTTAGCTCAGTTGAAACGCTGTGGTCTCTTCTCACAGCAGAAGGGCATCTGGGAGAACCCACTCAATCAATATGAGCATTATGTTAATTCATGGGGTAAAGACAAAAGACTAGCTTCTCTGCGCAATCCCACTACTGTTCCGGATCAGCTCAGGTCTCATTTAGTTATAGGAACTGTAAGCGTGTGTGTTTTTGGGGAGAGAGGAACCTGCCTCTCCACACAGGTCTACCACAAAATGTCTCAGAGAACATAGCACTTTTTTGTGTGCCTGTCACTGCTGGCACCATGAATACTGAATTGTTTGTGGTTGCAAATGTGTAAAAATTCTGAAACTTTTAAGCTTCTTTTCACTGTTTAAAGATGAAACTACTCTGCAAATACAGATAAGAATACGGATAGACTTGACATTTTTGCTTATTTTCTCAGTAAATGTCAATAGCAGCCCATTTTAAAAGGGAAATACCAGCACACAGGGGGGAAGCTGTTGGAGAGAAGTGTCTTAAAAGTAAAAGGGGAGTGGGGAGAAAGTCATTTATTATAGTGAGTTAGCATGGAGCATTACATAACTCCTAGCCTTTTCTGGAATTGGCCTTTATACCAGAACAATGTGTCTCATTTGGGAGGAACGCTAATTAGCCAGAAAAAACGTAGAACAAAATTAAGTTAAAATGGATGTTCTAGGCTCAGAGTTGGCCTCTGACACCACTTGGCAAACTAAATGCTGAAAACTTGCATCAAGTGTTTGTATTTATTTCAATGCAGCATAAATTGTGCAAAGCTTAATTTGATTGAATCTGTGTTTCGCACCAAAACAACAAGTCAATAAAACTGTTCTCGAGTACAGAGGAAAGGAAGGGTCAACAAGAAGAACACATACATACATACATTATTTTTTTTTATTGACTGCCAACAGCCCCTGTCACATGTGCCCAAAAGTGACTGCAGGGAGCTAATCAAATACTGAGTCTTAAACCCATAACTAATTTAGCTTTTGAGAACAGATGTAAAAAATGTTCTCCAATACTTACTTATTATACTTACTTATTATTATATATAATTCCTTACTTATTGTGTTGTTACTGTTGTTACTGTGTGTAATGCTGCTGCTATACTGCTTGGGATCAATAAAGTATATCTATCAATGTCACTGTACGTAAAGGAAAAGAAAAGTTTATAAGTCTCACTTAATATCCAAGAGTTGACACATGTGGAAAACAATGACATTTCTGAGGTACTGAAAAGAATTTGAGGCTGCTAATGGATATTCACACCACCCAAAACCCAAACTCCTTTTGAGTATAAATCATGCTTCTTTGTGTCAGGGCAGTAGGGACTGGTTTCACAGAGATTCCAGTGATAACCCACTCATTTGCAAAATACATAAATTAAATATATAAATAAATAATTAATATCTAACAAATTAAATAAAGACTTACCATCCATTCAACATCTTGCAAATGGACACTTAATTGACATGCAAGTAGTTAGTTTGTGTGCATCAGAAAACCCTCCTCCTGTACCTTTATGGGCTAGAACTGCTATCTAGTCCTCTCATTGGCTCATTGGCTACACTGTTGCCAACTTTCAAAAGTCGGCAAATGAAGGACCAGTGTGACCAACTGAATACCACTCGCCTTCCAGGCGTGTATGAGAAACTACAGTAGCTGCTAAACTAATGCAAAAGGCCCCATCTAAAGCCAGTGATTGGTTTGTCTGTTCTGGGCTACAATGGAAACACAGCAGTTCAACATGTTGGACCTCTTGTAGAGAAAATGGGTCATTCTAAGATAACGGAAAGACAATTCTTATTTTTTGATGATGTTACATTAATAAAAACATATATACATAACATTGTGAGCACTGACTGGTGAAGTGAATAAAACTGACTATCTGGTTATCATGGCACCTGTCAGTGGGTGGCAGTGGTGGTTCTACCTTGAATGACACCCTGGGTGAGACCCCCTTCGAGCGCAGAGGTTTTTTTTTTTTTAAGCGCTCGTGCCGCCCCCCATGTGTCATGAAAAAGTGCCGCCCTGGGCGGCTGCCCGCTTCGCCCATGCCCAAAACCGCTACTGGTGGGTGGGATATATTAGGCAGCAAGAGAACATGCAGAGCAAAACTGCAGCTCTTGTGGGGTGTTGCCAGTCTGCTGGGGTCAGTAGCTATCAAAAGTGCTCCAAGGAAGGAAAAGCAGTGAACCGGAGACAGGGTCATGGGGGGCCAAGGCTCACTGATGCACGTGGGGAGCTGGCCTGTGTGGTCCGCTGCTGGGGTCAGTAGGTTTTTTTCTATCAAAAGTGGTTCGAAGGAAGGAAGGCAGGTGAACCGAGAGCAGGGTCATGGGGCAGGCTCGATTGATGCACGAGGGAAGCGA
>NW_023339696.1:5624558-5628879 GCF_004916995.1 Morone saxatilis
TGAAACAGTTAATGCTGGTTCTGATAGAAAGGTGTCAGAACACACAGTGCATCGCTGTTCATTGGTATGGGGCTTATGACCATCTGGGCACCCTGGTGGTCATAATGTTATGGCTGATTGGTGTATATACATTCCTGCCAATAGATCATTCTAAATGTTACACACTGGACCTTTTAAGACGTGTGTAACAACCAGTCTAGTGACCTTTTGACCTGCATGACGAACATTGATCTAGAGTGAGGTAAAAATCACATGAATTCTGATATGACTGTTTACACTGAGGTCGCATTGCAAAAAATCAGTCCCGTATTGAAATATTAGATTTCATGTGATTTGTGATGTTCACACTGTCACTAAATAACACCTTAGGGCCACTTGTGCTTGCAGTATGAATGTAGCATAATGAATGTGCTCTCATGTAGCTGTAGCTCTCTGTGTTCAGTGAGTGGAGGAGAGCAGCTGTACGTTCAGATGACCAATCATCAGAAGGAAAGACCAATTACTGATCCCCATTGTTTGCTTGGTTTTTGCTCTATATAATTACAATTTAACCTATTTTCTTTCAAAATACAGTTAACAAAAGCAAGTTTATACCAGTGTCTATACTGTATTCATTGCAGTCCACAAAAACAGCCTTCATAATAGGTTTTTGAAATTAGAGGGAAATTTAGAGGCATATTGATGAGCTGATAGCACCTGGAATTATGACGATAGCTAGAAGATAGTTAGAATCAGTTATGTTTAGCTTGACTTAACTCAGCATTTCTTTAAAAAATCCAGCAAGTATGAACTACTTTCCATTGAAAATAATTGCCAACACTGATGGGCTGACTGCTGTGTGCTGTGAGCGGACCATTTGTATGAAGTTTGCCTGTGTGGGAGTGTGTTGAGCCTCTGACTCTGACTGATCTCAAGACTCACCCAAAACTCCAGTGCCTATTTTTTTCCAGGCTCAATCTTCCCTCTCGTCTCTGAGTTCATGAAGCAGATTTATTAAGCTCTGGGATAAGTGTGAATTCTTTACTTCGATCTCCAACCTAACACTAGCTTCAAGGAACTTAGTTACCTAATCATATTTGTGTTCACTTTTCTTTATCTTCTTTGAATTCATGATCGTAAACTTTGTATCAAAGGTTAGCCAAAGAGTAAGCAAGGTCAGAGCAGTTATTACTGCTTCCACTTCTCATCTCTTCCTCTTATGTTGCTTTTTTTCATTTTGCCTTGTAAAGACCCTTCATGAATAAAATATAAAATTTTATTTGATTTAACAGCCATCTTTTTCTCTGGATACCTATGTTGAGAATATTTGTTCCATTTCATAATTTTTGCTATTTATTTCATCATCTGTACATAAAAGTGGGATCTCAAAATTCAAGCTCAGGATGAGTTACAAAGGTTACAAACCACGCTACACACACACACACACAAACACACACACACACACACACATCTCTATTCAGTTATTAATAAACATGAATAAAATCTTTAATGCACACAAAGAAAAAAAGCTCAATTTTAAAATCCGATGAATGTGAGTGCACAGCCTAAGGGCATTATCAATACTGAAAAAGTCTGACTAGGAGGAAGGGATAAGTGGAAGGACGAGAAGAGAAAGGATATGTGAGAGATGGAGAGAGAGAACAGAGTGAACTGCAGCCCCTGACTGTATGTTCAGCTTGAGGAGACTGATTGAGGTGCTAAGTGGAGGTGAGCGTCTCTCAGCCCCAACATGGAAATGAGACCCAACAGAGGATGCAGACGGATTGTATGATGGGAGATAAAGGGATGCTGGAAGCAGACGAAGAGCAGGTAAAAAGTGGCTGAATGGGGGCATTTTCTTCTTTTCTTCACCTTGACCTTTTTCACCTTAGAAAATAATTACAGAGCAGATGAAAGGACTGACCTTACTACACAAACTAGTCAATAATTAACACAGCAGACAATATGAATCCTCTAAGCATCTGCAGTATTGTTATTCAGGCATAAAATATGTTTTATAATCTATTGGATTTTAAACTTCAGTCACTGAAATACTTCAATGAGACATGTTGCATTCCATCTATTCATTTCCTTTCTGCCAGGAACATTTAGAGCAGAAATACCCCAACAACGAGATGACCTTGCTGCATTATGGCGTATCCAGGCATAGAAACTATTCTGTCAATGACAGAGATTTTGGTTTAAGAATGATCAGAGAAAAATTCTGACCAGAATATAATGAAACTGTAACCATGGCAACCACTCTGCTAATAATAAGGAAGCTGTCAGAAACCCCCTCTACCTTTTGTCTGTCAACGAAAGCAGGATGAAAAGATGGGAATGAAATCCTTTGATTTCACCAGTTTAATAGGACCGACCGCTGGAAAAAGGACGAACCTGTGTTGTGTTACATGGAGTCAAAAGGGAGGATAATGAGGGGGGCCAGGCCCCAGGTGCACGATGGGGAACAACCCCACAGATACATGCTCTGTGGCCTCATGTTGAATCTATCCACAGAGACACAGTTTGTTTGTCAGTCAGTGTAGTGGTATGACCATCAATGTTAGAAATGGACCTGATAAAATGATGAATCCTGTCTGTCACATAAGCCTGGTCCCCTCCAGGGCTCCAACCTGTAACTTTAAACATGAAAATACCGTGCAAACTTTCTAAGTTGCCCCCTGTGTCCATCCTTGTGTTTAGTGGACAATCATTCACCCCTGTGGCTTGACACTATATTGCAGAAGTACTAAATAAAACAGAAGTCTTGTTTGAATGTAACTAAGTACATAAAAAAGCAAGGATGTGATTTTTTTTTGGTTCATTTCTACCCCATAACTGATCTGAAGAGCCTTGATATTCACCTAATAGTATATAAAGTATATAAACTAGCTCCTCCTTAACCAACAGTAAAATGCTGCTAAAGTGATGATGGATTGGTTAAAATATGTAATGCTAAAATATATAATAACATATGAGTCACAGGGGCCATCTTTCAGCAGAAGAAGCACTTTTACTTTTGAGAGAAATTTGGGCAAAATCAAAATCAAAAAGTAATCTTTCCTCAGATATAGACGGGAAATCCCATGCTGACCTCCCTCGGGGGCTTGAGGGAAAAGCCTTCACTCTGGGTCTTTTAACTGCAACAAAGCACAGAGACCTCTGCACGTCGCTCAGATTGGTGGCACAGGACACGATGTGGGAGGGAGGCAGAACAAGGCAGTGACATGCTGCGTCGGCTTCCAATTAACTTGAAAAACCTCATTGTATTAACTCACCGACAATTCCCTCCATGTCGCCCTAAAGCACTCAGTCCCGCCCAAACACACACACACACAGACACACCCACACACACCTCATGGTTTCATACAACCCTTTTTATCTCAGATATGTGTGTGAGCTTGTGTCACACAGACATAATATTCACACACACACACACACACGTTATTACTGCCAATGTTAATGTAGTAGCTGTATATCATGTGTATGGTTTACATGAGATGTTTCACCACAACCACTGTTGTTGACACTGGAGGTTCAATTAATGTACAATTTACAATACAAACATTTAACATAGGTGGAAACAATTATTTTTCATTTCACTGTGTCTTTAAGTATTTTTTGGGGATACGGTAAAGGAACAGGTAGGTTTCTGCATGGATCTCAGATTTGGGAGGCATCCAAACTCCAGGCCAAGGCAATGCAAATGTATGAGTGCAATCTTAGAAATCACCTCTAAAACACATCCAGCAAAGTAAAAATAGGAGAGATGTGGCTCTGACTCTTAGTTTTACCTCTTTTTCATAAAGGCATGTAAACAACACACTGCAGTCCTCTGAGGTGAGAAGAAATACGAGTGTGTATAATCCTCTCTGTAGTCATATTCAGGATGGATCTAATTTTAGCCTATAGAGACAAAAAGCATGACTGAACAAGCATTTTAGCATGCAAGCAACTATAGTCTAGTGTTGCAATGCACCAGTCCTGTCATTCATGCTAATCATCACCAGCGACTATGAGACAGGAAAAGCGTTTCCATCGGAGTATAGGTTCACTGACTCCTTTCATCTTACCCAGGGATGCAAGCTCATCGGGGTTGAAAAAGGTGACAATGAGTAGTCCCAGAGCCCTAACGTCAGTAATAACTACGTTAACATTGCTAGCGCTTGCTAAATCAAAACAACTCAACCTTAGAAGGCTAATTAACAGTTCCAAGCTTGACATATAGAGCCCAATTAAGGTTCTAATAATGCTATAGAGATTCATACTTAAGGCCTGCGGGCAGTTGCATTGCACTTGCCAAGGTTGCCAGCAATAAGCTTTTTTTGTTGTTGCTTTTTTT
>NW_023339696.1:5628889-5665032 GCF_004916995.1 Morone saxatilis
AAACAATTTAGAGGACGTAGTTTCGTATTTCATTACCTGTGACTCTGCCCTCACAGATCCCGACCATCCTGCCGCCCCATCTCAAAAATTCACAGGATATAGATGAATCACTCAGATTATTTTGGATTAAAAAAGGCGATTTCGCTGAAAGGTGAAATGTCTGCACCCCTGCTTACCTCTATCCTGGTCTACTCTGGCCCAACAACAGTTAACAAGCTCTGTTCGGGCACCTGGTTATGCATGTGTGTGTGTGTGGCGTGTGTGTGAGGTAGGGAACAGAAGGTTACAGCTTTGGTAATGCGGCAGGGGCTATGAGGAGCAGACTTGCTGCACCTGCTTTACACCTGAACGGAAAACACTTTAGCAAACATTACAGCACTCACTTCTCACTGCTAATTAATCCAGTGTGAGTGCTGTTGCATGAACATATAGTGTGCACCCCCCCATCCATGCAGACAGGGGAAAGGATATACAAAGAAATAATGAGTAAGTAGTTGCAGAGCAATAAATAAGGTTGAGAAAGCATGCGGGGGCAACTGGTGGCTGTTATCCATCATATTATATTTCCTAATGCTTATGTGGAGCTGAGAAACACACAAGTCTGACTTAATTCTATTTACCTGTCCTCTACCTGACCTGCTAGGAACAATAAACAGCTGCATGTAGGCGTGTGTTTGTGTGTGTGTATGTGTGATCAGAACGCACACCTGCCACAGACAGTGGCAGAGCCGACACCAGCTTTGATGACTGGAGGCTGAAAGGGCTCTTTGGGTATTGGGTGTGAGGGGGGTGGGCTCCTGACTGATACATGAACATAATAACACCGGATAAAAACTGCAGTGCATTCATCCGCACTCAATATTTCAGATGGACTTTAAAGGCGCCGCTATGGCCACTGCCACACAGTCTTATTATTTGTGATACTGCGGTGCTTCATGGAGTAAATAAGTAGATGAAAAACAGAGAAAGGGATTGAGCTGAAAGCAGATTCATCCAGCTGAGAGGAGACGAGCTGACACAGATATTTCTGAAGACAAAGATGTTAAAGGAGGACAAACCTCTGGCTGTGCAGCTGGTAATTACTGTATATGAGATACTGTACAAGCTGTGCATAGCTCAACCCCCCCTCCTCAAAACACACAGCCTGCTGCAGAGAGGCTGGGGACAAAGCAAAGCATTGGCATTTACCCACAGGTCTGTCACTCTGACATTAGTACAGCTTTAGCTTAATGAAAAGACTGTGGCGATGGTATTCACATGGGTGACGTATAGCAGCGAATGGTGATTAGAGTGGAGAACAAAAACATATAATCCCTCAGGTTTCAATTATGGAATTTAATTATAGCAACAGCTAAGCACACTGTATTCATGTGTGCCGTGTGGTATCCATCCAAATACATGTACATAAAATGACTCAAGGGAAAATATATGCAAAGTAATGCAGAGGGAGGAACAATAGGCCAGTGTTTGCTGTGTACTTTGCAGTGATACACCGGAGGAGGTGGAGTTAGTTGTTCTGTGTCCTGTCCTTTGATGTGCTTTAGGTTATCATTGTCTTCTCATGCCTTTAAATCTAGTAACAGCAGAGATTTCATAGGTGATTTTGTTAAGTATTTCCAAGGTTGTACTGTAAATACAAAATGCATAAGTCTGGATTTTAGTGTCTTTTGATCACAGTTTCATTTAGCAGAATTTATTAACAGAATAATTCATGATGGGGATAGTAGAGCTGGAGTCCTTGCTGCAGCAGCAATGGGTTCGAGTCCGAGCTGTGACCCTTTGCTGCATGTTCTCCCTCTCTCTCTCCCCTCTCTCTCTCTCCCCACTCTGTCGTGAGCTGTCCTGTCAAATGAAAGCTAACATTTATAATGTACATTTAAAGAGGACTGTGTTGATTGTGCTTTCAGCCTCATTAAATACATGCAAAAATAGGCCAAATTAAGTTGTGCGCATATGTAAAATAACAAAGTAAGATACAAAAAAAATCACATGCACCAAGAGGAACAGCCTGGAGTCAGCATTTATGGGAGTTTGTGCCCACAATCTGTGTGTATTCAGCGGCTGATTTACTAAGGCAGCAGCTCATTATGCAGTCAGCTCCTGGTACTGAACCTCCAGACACACTCTCTGCCAGTGAAGGAGAGCTCAGGAGCAGTTCAGAGGTGGGACTTCTATGAGATCACTAAGCTCAGAAAAGAGATAATGTGGTGACCTTGATTGATCCATCATGATTATTCTCAAAATATTCCTCATGAAACTATGATATTATAATTAGCATTATATAAAGTTAATATATTACGAGGCAATAAACACGTTGATGGGAAACACGAAAGGAGATGTTGTAAAAGACAAAGATGCACAAAATATACACGAAGTCCCGACAAAAGAGACAGAGAGATGGAGCAACAGGAGGTGGAGGTGTTGATATAGACGTTTTAATTTGCCTTGAAATTTTGTTTGATGCTATTTCTGCTGTGGTTTAATACCCTGTGGAGGTTGGACACCAGTGACTCATTAGACTTCTAGCTCACTGTATTCGGGGCTCCTCCCCTCCTCCTCACTGTATTGTATGCCTCTATTCTTTTATATATTCTACTGCAGAAACAGCTGCCCTCAGGGGACAAAAATAAAGCTGAAAGTTGAAGTTGTTAATACTGAGGTAAATGCAGCCACACGCACTTAATTACACCCTTAATAAAACCAGGAAACGTTTAGTTGTAGTCTGTAGTGATTTTTACAGTTCATTAATGGTCAAATTCAAGTTCACAGTAATTAGATATAATAATTAGGTAAATAAGTAATTATTTGTGTTTCTAATAATCAGTTTTTAGTTAACCCTACATTTAATACATATTAATTTTACCACTGCAATCTCACTTGTGGCTCTTGTAAATCCCATCTGTGCTGTGTTTATGCCTCCTTTTCTGAATTCATAATCAACCTCTGTTAACATGTATCCTCCCTTAAATGCATTTGCATTTAAGAGGTGCACCTTGCAAACACTCGCACAAATGACACGCAAGTAAATCTGGCCCTCAATTTTTAAAATGGAAAGGAAAGGTTGATCAGGGTTCACATACTAAATGATGTTGAACAGAGCAGTGCACCAGAGAGGACATTAATAAACTGACTGACACCTGCTACAACTTTGATTCCTTTTTGCAATAGAACAAAGATTGAGGGTTTTAAGCAACGGTTCTTGTTCACTCAGAGGACAAAGCTCTGCATCTGATAATAAAGTGGCTCCTGTGCTGAATTATTAATAATAAGTGCTTTTCTTCCAAAGAACAGGGATCAACGCCCCACAGGGGGTCCTCTGTGTTGCCAGGGCCATGAAAATCCTAACTGCACTACTTTGTTCAGCTGTAATTCTGATATCCCAGACCGGCTTTGTAATGCACCATTACAGTCAGTCAGTGGAGACTGGATCCATTGTTATAGTGGTTAAAAAAGGTTCCTCTATATATCACTGTGCTCTGAAGTCAGCTTTTATAGTGCTTTGGGACATAAATGCATATGAGATGAAAATTCTGTTGCTGCACTAGTTACTAAAGTGCACCAGCAACAGTAAAGCTTCTTTTCATTTGATTTGTGTGTTTTTTGGAGTTTGGCTGTGTCAGTTCAACTCTATTGCCAGACAAGAATACCATTATTGTAAAAAATGAGCAAAAGATTACATAATATTGTTGCTCTCTACAATATGTGTATGCTGTGTAACTTCAGGCAACTAAAACACTTGGGAGGATAATAAAAAGTAATAATAATATTAAAAGTATATATATATCCATAAGAAGAGCTGGTCAGATGTCCGCACACACACACACACACACACCTTTCCGACATTGTCATTTCTGTAACTTTGTGAAAGCCAACAATCTGACATTGACATCCATTTCACGAGAGGAGTCAGGGTTTGAACTTGTCTCTCTAGCTCTCTTCTTACTTTCGTTAAAACAACTACTTGTTAGAACTCTTTCTTCTTAAGCATAATCCTGCCACTGCTTTTCACCTCGCTACATAGGGTTTACTACTTCCTACACTGGAACTTAACATTATCTTTGGACTTAAATTGTGTGGATGTAATTTATGGGGAAAATGGGGTGGTCAGTTTGGAATTACTGATGGATTGAAGTGATTTTTGCTGTTGTAATGGCTATTTCTGTATTGTGATTGTATTCTTACTGTATCCTTACAGTAGACTTAACATTGTTTTTCTATAATTTGATGGAATCCTAAACCAGCGCAGCTTATCTTGGGTTCAACAACATTAAAAAGTTCACATCAGTCGCACACAATCCCCATTAAAAGAAGAAAGTGCAACACTTGAAAGAATCAACTTCTGTCTCAGCTTTGCTTCACTCGGTCTCTTGATGATTTATCTCGTATCTAAGTGTATACAATATAATGTCCAAATGTCTGCAGGTCTTCATATAATCTTTGGTCTTTTGGACTTTCCAAGCAAATTGAGTTTAGAATTATTGTGTTTCAACATCGTGCATTTGTGTCTTTTCTAACCTAGAGGGAGTTATGGGAGTTTTGAGGGGTCATGAAAATGTAATAACTCTAATATTATCAGTATCCCTTTGGAAAGTCTCCCAAACACTGAAGCCCTTTGGTAGCTGCTCTGATATTAGCGCTGTACTCCTGACAGACTCTAGATTTACGTGCTGCTGTGAGCTGTCAGTGATAATTCCTCCTTACTTTGAAGAAAAGGATTTACTTAAGTATGTGAGAGAACTCTGTAAACAGCATCATGTTTTTCTCCTCTCTGATCCAAAACTTAAAATGCGTGTCGTGAAGTCAGTCGATGTGAAACAAGGTTTGAGGTGGACGCTACTTTTCTTATTCCCCCCACCTCACCTGGAGTGACACAACTCCAGCCAGGAACAGAAATGAGATGCGTGTTACTCATACGACAGCAGGCAAGCCCCTGCTGGCTCCTGCTCAGGTGTGATTTCAAAAGGTAACAAAGTGTTCTGGCACATGCTCAAGAAGGTTTTTGAGAAAGATGCAGGCCCTGCCTCAGTCGGTCCAGTGCAGGGAGGCGTGGAGCAGCCTGAGGAAGAGTGGCAACGATCTGCCTCGCCCTGACATGCACCTTCCTCTGGGAAATCCTGACAGGACTCCCATCAATCGAAAGACATAGAGATGCCAAACTTTGTTTTCCCTTTCATGTCTTTGTTCTATTTTTTGTCTCAGTCTTAAGCTGACTGTTCTCTGCAAAACAAAACCACTTTCAGGAAGGAAGGAGAGTTTTCCCTCTCTTAGATCAAAACAGTCAGTAACTGGTTAGAAAAAGCATCCCCACTGGTAGACTGGTTAATGATCAGTTTCACTGCCTTTTGTCAGCACCCAGACTTTTGCTAAATGCTATCCTGCACTCCATTCCTATCAGCTTTCTGAATCAATCATGATCATGATGTGATGATGTAAGGTCAAGTGAAAGGTTGCTGGATTCATACATTTTTTTTTCCATGCAGGAATTAAAAAGTGTTTTGCTGAGGCACATAAGGACAAATCAGCAGATCAACTTGACTAAAATCCCACCGGTCCTGCTTTGAACCTGCCACTAAGCCTGCAGGAACAACCAGCAGTGAGAGTGAGTGGCAGATTAGAGATTCACCTCAACCCAGGTGACACCCACCTGTTAGTGTAATCACATCAGTTTGCTTTAGCATTCGATATAGTCAGCGGTTTAAGCTGCCATCGCAACCACGTATCTTCCTCTCTTCTTTACTTGACATTTCAACTTGAAAGCAGCAGAGACGTCCCTACAGGTGCGATACATTAGGGTCTCTTGAGTCCAAACCCTGGGAAAAGATACAGTCCTCTCTTCCCATGGCTCATCTCACAGTCTCTCTAGCACTGAAGTCATTTGGGAGGTTAGAAGCAGGATGCATATGGTAAAATGACAGGCACTTGAGTATGAGAATATCAGGACTTTGGAAAGCTGCTCCTGTAGGATACTGTACTTGTACTGTACTAACACTCCACAAACATTTGGTCAAGACACAGCAGGACAACAAACCATCACCACGGGGGAAAACTGAGCTTCTCTCTTCTTCTTGAATCTGGAAAGCTTTGAAGCTTACCATGCCCCACTCAGTGTGGTACAGGTACACTGGCATGATTGTGGAAGTGCATGCAGCTCTGTGCCTAAGGACAGGTGTGTGTGTGTGTGTGTGTGTACGTGTGTGAGTATGTGCACACACTATGTTGCCTGGCCAGGAAACAGTCAGGGCTTGTCTGAGGTTACATAAGGCCTGTAGGGGTTTAGTGTGAGCTGAGGAAAGGTTAGAAAGACAAAGAAAGAGGAAACTAAAACGAGAAACTCAAGGAAAAAATGTCACTTAGAGTTAACATCTAACCAGTTGGTTTGATTGGGAATTATTGTTGTATAACTACAGGATTCTACATGATGTTGTTTTGCAAATGCATTTCTGCTTGAAGCAGGTACAAGGTACAATAACATGCCATGATTTATAAAGTAAGAGTAAAACAAGGACATTTACAAAATAGCCTAAGAAGCTCCAACAACTGTGAACTTGATAAAAATGGGGCTTGACTTTCTTTCAACTGAATCTAGAGGCTTATATCCTAATCTATATCTCTTCCAATCTATTGTCCCTGGCAAGTTGTCCATTAGTGTTGTAATAGCAATTATTTCCAAAACAAAACATTTTTCTTGGCCTCAGTTGTAAAGATACTGTATCATCCTTCTCTTTGAAGAAATAATCGACTTTTTTGAGGGGGGCTGGCTTTTTGCATTTATTTGTCAGGACGGCTCAAGATACAACAAGAACAGGGGGAGAGAGAGGGGGGACGACACGCAGCAAAGTGTCTTGGTACATGGGGCACCAGCTCTACCAGGTGAGCTACCAGAGTGCCCATAATCGACATTTTGAGATATATGCTTTGCTTTCTCATGAAACGTGAAGCTACAGCCAGCAACCTGTTAGCTTAGCTTGGAGCGGTAACTTCCAGGAATATTCCTTTAAGGGTCCAAACAGTTGGGAAAGAGAGGAATTGACTGCCTAAAGCCCCCAGTTAAACCTAAAATTTTAGTCTGATATAGCATGTTAGTTAGTGAGCTTTAGAAGTGCTGGTATGTGGATTGTGTTGCCTTTGGTAAAAACCAGGATAACAGTTTCCCCCCATTTTCAGTGTTGATGCTTAACTACGGCTGCTACAGATATGGCAGCACGTATTAATCTTCTCATCTAACTCTTGACAAGAAAGCAAACAAGCACATTTCCCTTACTGTTAAATAGGCAGGTGGGCCTGTATGTGCAGTATGTGGCTGATGATAGGGGTAAAGTTGTTTTAGATGTAGATATAAAGATGGAAATTGACCAACAGTCATTCACAGTAACTATACACAGTTCACACATAAAGCCAAACTGCAGCTGATTAACATAATGTGGTGCCACTGCAGCTAGAAACATGATGAATCATCGTCAGTAGCTGTTGTAAACCCACATGATCAAGATGGATAAAGGTTTGGATTATCTTAAACTGATGTAACAGGTGATAAAACAAAATGAAGAAATTAGGAAATTATTAAATGTCATCAGTGGATAATCAACAAGTGAGTCAGATGTTTTATGGTGATTTCCATCAACATTATATAACTCTGTTCTGCTCTGGCTGACAAGGACAGGAACACTTTTTTCTTGCTCAAAGGCTGTTGGTCTGTTTGTGCTGGAGAATATATGAAGTCTTTAACACTCAGGGGAGGGACTCTGCTCACTGCTGCGGCTCCATGTCATACAACACTGCAGGCATGGTTAATACAGCTCGTGCTTTGAGTTTCAGGTGTCTGTAACTGTGGATGCGGGCAGCTTTGGGATTCCTCGAGGAATGTATTAGTTACATAAGAACAAAGGTTGTGTTGCCTGCAGGATTAGATTCATGAAGGTTCAATAATACAGGAACCCCTTCCAGTTTCTCTTTCCTGTACTCAGGGCCAAAAGATGCAAATACTAGGCTCTCATTCTACACAAACAATCGACTCAGCACCTGAAAAACAACAATACAAACTCATAAAAATAGTCTAAGCTAAAAGGATTTGGAGGACAGTATGAGCCTGTGGGAGTGCGGTTAGGGTTTTGAACATGAACATGTCCTTGGGATAGGAGATGACTCTGACTCCATCATGACTATCCACATCCAATAACGCTGTGCCAGCAGAAACCTCTGCTCTCTTCTTCTACCACAACAAAATGCAGGAAAACCTCCAACAGCTCAATAAACCCAATCAGTTATCTCTCTGGGGCTGGACCCCATCGAGAACAAAACAAAAATTGCATACAAGAACTATTCAACTTTTAAACTACATTTACATTGTGTTAGAGGACTACCTTGTATTTAGGACAGTGACATTTTAAAGATGCTTTTATTACTAATTTCTGAGGCAGATACAGATGGATTATAATCTGCCACACTCATGGAAGATCATGCATAGGAAAACTGTATGCTGTAGAATAGATTTAAAATATTAGATTAAAACCTAATTATTACACCACATAGTGGCCTTAATCAAACAGGACATCTTCTGCTGGCTTGAAAACATCAGCTTTTATTGTTAGCAGCCTGCACAGGATGACTCACTGGACTCATTTTCTCACAACACTTAGCAGAGACTTGACATGAGCAAATCTTTGCTAACTATTAACACAAAACATTACCTATGGAGAAACCTTTGGAGGGCTTGCGGTTGGACAGTGGAAGAAAAGCCGTATTTCTTTGTGCTGAATCGTTTTCAACATTGGGTGCTCAGGGCACTTCTTTAGAAATTGCAAGGCATGCTGAGTGAATAAAAGTGAGATGCCTGGAGCTCAAAGCAGCACACGAAATGGTTCAAAAGATTCAAAACAATTACAAAAAGGTGCTACAATCTGCTAAAAATGCATCTTGTATAATCAGCCAACACATTTTTGTGGGAGTCAGGAGTAACATCCCTGGTAAACGGGCAAGCCAGAGGCCAGATACAATACCACTGGAAATGCATGGTTCAGTATAAATACTCTCAGCTGTTGTAGTAGCACACATGTTTTCATCTTATAAATTAAGTCTTGAAAGTGAGATTTTTGTTGGCTATATCAGCCTAGTACTCAACATAACGTACAGCTGAGGCTGATGGGAATGTCATTCATTTTGTGGGTATTTAGTAATAAACAAATTGAGGTTTTGACCTGATGGTGATACAACATGAAAGTCAGAGGATCACTATCATCATGGAAGTTCACCCTGAAGATGACAGGAATCTGGGTACCAAATTTCCTGGCAATCATCCAGTGGTTCCTGAGACATTTCACTCCTTACCACGAATGACGTCCCGCTGGTGGCACTAGAGGAAAAGTCAGGGGATGAACAACCTGAACAATATTTTGCACATTGCTGTAAACTGTACAGCTCTTCATTCATGTATTTAAATAAAGGTTATATTGTAAAAATATAATATTGTCTTTTTTATCTATTTCTATTTTTATCTTTATTTCTATTTTCTATGTTTACTGCAATGCACCAATTCCTTGTATGTGAAAACCCAGTTGGCAATAAACCAGATTCTGATTCTGATCACTAGAGTCTATAAGATTCATCCTCTGGTGACCATGAAGAACATTTCAGTCTCTAGGAAATTTTGGCAATCCAACCCATAGATGTTGAGACCAACACTGCCATCCCTAGAGCTGTGCTGCTAGCAAAGCTAAAATCATGTCAAATATGTAATTACTGTATTTTGTGTAATACGTGTATAAAACAGAACCATCAGCAATAATAGGGCTGCCCTGTCTTGCAACTGAAACAGGGTGTGAAACTACAGCTATGAATATGAGCCCATGAGAAACTGCCTGGTAGCTTGAAAGAGTCATTAATGGTAATTGTGAACAGAGGCCTGCAGGGAGTCACACTGGAAACACATCCTGTGATGTTAAGGCCACCGGCTTGAGTTATTGTGTGATGACGTGGTTCACTCGCTCAGTGACTGAAGGGAAAAACCCTTCAGGCAATCTCAAGCAAGGGCAACCTCTTCAAAAATCGAATACAGACTGCAGTAATATTCCCCAGCATGCATAATGCAATGGCTAAATTGAATAACAAGAGAAATCAAATGACAAGTAAAGACCCAGCTTCATAACGAAAGTGCAACTGAGAATTATGGGGTCTCTGCACTGTAGTTGACTCTGATGCCCCGATCACCTTCCTCTAACCTCCACATCACCGTTACTTAATCTGCAACACCCGCAGATCTAAAATTTAAACACAGCTCTCCCTCTGATAATACTAACCCAGAGCAAAACCTCAGAACAATTTCTGCTTTTGATTGGAATATAATAATTAATGCACATTTTTTGAGTTGGATTTGCAGTTTTATAGCATCCTGTGAAGTGTGAAATAAATGCACAAAATATTTAGAAATATACACACAGGTACCACAAACAGCATTTCAGTCACGCTCTCTCAGCTTGGGGATTTGGCCTGTCAGTGCTCCTCATTCCCCACCACGAGGACCCTCAAGGCTATAGTTCCACATTTTGAGAAATGTTCTTATTCACTTTTCACAGAGTCAGATGAGAAGTTTGATACTACTACTACTACTACTACTACTTGCATGTCTATACATTAAATATAAAGTTACAGCCAGGAGACGGTTAGCTTAGCTCAGCATAAACAGCTAGAAACAAGGGGAAACAGCTAGCCTGGCTCTGTCCAGTGGTAAAAAGTCTGCCTACCAGCACCTCTAAAGCGCACTAATTAACATGTTATACAGTATCTTTGTTTAATCTGTACAAAGTTTGGATTAAACAAAGAGGGCAGAATGTGCTTATAGTTAAGCGTTAGAGGTATAGGCAGGTGAATTATGTTACCTTTGGAGAGCCAGGCTAGCTGCTTATAGTGTTTGTGCTAAGCTAGGCTAGCAGTCTCCTGACTATAGCTTTATATTTAACTGACATTTCGAGTGGTATTTATGTTCTCATCTAACTCTGCAAAAAAAGTGCATGTCGCATTTCCCCAAATAGCAAACTCTTTCTTTAAAATGTCTCTTAGGCCATATACAGTATTTATGTGCAGTGACGTATTCTGAGCTGCAAAAGGAACACAAGTAGATGAAACTGTAATGGCTGCCTGTTATTACCAACAGTAGTATTAGAAGTGAAATCATGGTTAAATGGTGTGAAACACTCTCTCTAATAGGATGTTACTGTAGGTATTAAATTCTGACAGATGGTAAGAGAAATTTGACTGAGAGAAAATACCCAGTTTGCACAACTGAGGAAGACCAGAGAAAAACAGAACTAAATGCAAATGAATGGGTGGACTCCACTGACCTCAAAGTTGTCTTCCACAAATTACTCTCTAAATCATTTTATTTGCTGCCTGAGGCGATTACTGGATCCAATTTACACGCAGGAAAGAACAGGAAAGATGAGACTTTCAGCAGCCAGAATGCCATTATGCTGTATCCTCTGAACATTATGTTTGCATCCACCACAACATTAAATGTAGGGCCGAGGGAAAACAACTTGCTCGTCATCATGTCCTTACGTGGAGAAAAAATACATTTAAAATGAATCTTACATTTCAATTTAACACACACAAATATAATGCATATGATATGTTGCATAGTGATTATATTTAAGATACAAGAAACTGCCTTTCTCTCTGGCTTAGTTCTTTTCATCAGCATTAAAAGACATCAAACTGGGTGACAACAGAAGTACACATGGAGCATCATGCTGTCATGAGCACATTTACAAACCACTGGGAACAACAACAATAATAAACGTTCATCAGCTCTGGTCGACATACCCAGTTAAATTATTTTCTAAAAGCAAAGACTATCTGGATGATTTCTTTAGTGGTCCGTCATCCTCTCTGCACTGGGACGAGGATCAGTAGTACTGAGACAAGACTAGAGGTCTATGGCCATGCTAGCTGCTCTGTAAGGCTGTACTTGGACACGGAGTGCTTTAAGCTAAATGCTAACATCAACATGCATGCTCACAATGTCAGCATTATTATGCTGATGTTTAGCAGATAGAATATTTATTGCGGTCACCATCTTAGTTGTGTGTTAGCATATTAACAGTACAGCTGAGGATGATGGGAATTGCATGTCTGTTACGTGTGTGGTCTTTAACCAAAGTATAAGACAAACTGAAATGTTGACCTGATTGTGATGCTAGAGAAAACGTCAAGAGATTTTACTAAAATAATTACATCACTGTAGAACATGTATGTGTGTAACACATTTCATGTTTTATGTCAACAGTTGTTGAGACATTTGAATAAAAGAAAAAATGTCAACCTGTTGGTGGGGCTACAGAAAAAGTCAGGGGATCTCCAAAATTGATAGGATTCATACTCTGGGAAATTTACATTTCTGTACAAGACTTAAAAACTGTGTTTGGTTAGAGCAACAATATGTGAGTTGTCTGCAAACACCTGAATTCCCTTTGATAGAAATCCTGTTTTTGATTGAAAGAAAACTTAAAATAAACTAGAAAACTCCCATCTTACTTTTTCTAGTGCTGAAGATATACTTCTTTATTGGGTAATTGCAATTTTTCTAACCATATACAGCCTCAGATCTTTGCCAGTTTTGATCACAATAACGTGAAGATATACTAATAATATTCACACTCCCTAACATAAAGCCAACCACACTGTTTTCGTTGCATTTCTTGATGCCTAAAGGTGGGAGTGTAATTGCTAATACAGAAGAGTCCAAATCAAATATTTCAAATTTAAATGTCACCCTATTTTTAAACTTTGCAGGGAGCACTAATTACCCATTAACACTACAACATGCATCACTGTTAAGCAACTCTCTGTCCTGCATCAGAGGAAGAAGTCAAATCCATCTGGTACTTGACCCCCGAGGCCATTAAACAAACATGACCTCAATCTCTCTCCCGCTACCTCCCTGGCATCTGCTGGCAAGCCACCTGTTTAGCTTACTGCTAATTTGACACTCTCAGGGGAAATGATGGATGTGTGTTTGAAAGCCGGCTGACAAGAGACTCTTCAGTGTTTCACTGTGCGCTATTGCTATGCAAAACCCCCTTCATGGCCTTTGGCTATATTCAGAAAAATATTCACACTGAGTTTCCTGTGAAGGCATTTGAGCACAGAGAGGGAACAGTAATGACAGTGGAGGTTTATTATGTACTGTTGTCTGCTGGGAAAACATACTGATATAATGTGCCATATATATTTGCATGAGGAAAATAACTGATGAATTCAACAGTCTTCTGATCAGATGCCTTCGTCCCTGCAGCAGAGTTTGCTTTGATCTTTACACCATCGCAGCTCTTTCTCTTTCCCCTCTCCTCCCTTTAGCCTACTCTTCATCAGCCACCATGGAAGGTCACGAATACAAAGCCGATCTGATCACACTTTATATGTCAGAGAGCCTGCGAATTGTCATTATTCATGAATTCACAGCAGCGAGAATCAGACCTCTGGGCTCCACATGCATCAGGAGGAGAACAGGCAAGATCCCAGAGGAGCCGAGTTCAAAGCCATCAGCTGCCCCGGCCGAGACCGCAACTGAACTGCTTTTCAGGGAAACTACTAGGGCACATGTGTGACTGTAATATGTGCATATGTATGCTGTATGTCAGTAATTTTTCATGAGGATTAAGTATAACGGGGCATAATCCTGTCAAGGTCTTTGTAACTTGAATTTGTTTTGAAATCCTTTGAGATTTTTGATCCTTCTGTTTGAAAACACTGGTTTTAACACTGCTGTGTGTCCTCAATGCACCCTCTTACAGGAACACAAATTTTACTGTTTGGGAATTAAATATGAATACAAATTTTTCAAGCTCAACAGATACAAAATGTATCCATGCAGACACATTACAGCAAGGATTAAATCAAACTACCTATATTTGTATTTTGTAGTCTGGTATCCTGTTGCTTTCAAAAACAGGCATTTTATGATCTGCCCATGCTAGGGTTAAAAGAATAGCTTGATATTTTGGGAAATTCTCCGCTTTCTTCTTTTCAAAATACAGAATATCAGTGTCAGACAGCACCTTAACGCAGGGAGTCGTTGTCACCGTGAGGCTACCAGTCAACCTGCAGAGACTCCATGAAGTTACTGCGTGCAGCCAAGAAAAAGTCCAGCACACAACATCCTGTAAAACCACAGCTTGCTTTCTCATCTAACTCCCAGTGGGAAAGAGAATGAGCATATTTCACCAAAAGGTCAAACTATTACTTAGTGAGATTTAGGTACAAAAAGCTACTTTGTTAAGTAAGGGAAAGATCATAGTCACAGTAAAAGCAAACCAATGTTGACTGTCTAAACGGAAAGCAGTCGGCGGTCTGTGTTGTGTTACAAAAACATCATGCTAATTCCACCTTTGCTTCCAACAGACAGCATCATTTACGATTTGCTCAGCCACACAAGGTCCTTGTCAGGTAAACATACTGTAGATTATCTGGTAATAACAGCCTCAAAACACTATCATACCAAATATCGATGCAGAAAGGGCGAGCTAGGGTGTCATATACTGTACGGTTGGGTGGATTCCTGCCAACGACAGTCCTTCTTTGGAGTGCTTATAGTATCTGACCTCTTACTCTTTATCTTTATTTATTACCTCCCATCACAGTACAGAAACATCTAATATGGTGATACACACAGTTATTGTGAGCAGTTAATTGTAAGAAAATACACCTTAGTGCAAGAGTGAGCAGCTCTAACTTTTCCCTCTAAGACAAGTTCTTCTCTAGTTGGCAATTAATTTATTATGGTGTATTATTTTACACCTTTTGGAGGCCTTGTGATACAACTGCTTTGTGTAGAAAATGGTTTTGGTTCCCGAGGGGGTTGGAGGCAAAGCAGAAACTCACAAAGGGCCCTTTGTGACGGGATTTTCAAGCTGTCACAAATTCACCACACACAAGCGTGATCTCTATTCACACATTCAGTCTCTTCAGTTCAGGTGAACAGTAGGTGAGGCAGTGACAGGTCAGTGAATAGTAGAGTTAATGTACAACCCTTACAGTAACCGCTTCTTTAACGATCGTCCACCAATTCAGATTGTGGCCTTTAGTTCAGCCTCTATGCAGCCCCTAATGTGATATATACTATACTTCTTCAATTAGAGCCTATGTGGGAAATAATGAGCTACCTGGTTGAATGCTCTATCAGCACTTCTCTCAGAAGGTCTGACATTTACTGAACTCCCTCTATGTCGAGGTAAGTGTGCACTGTGTGGTTACCGTGGGGCCTGACGGTCAGGACGATCTATGCTCTATGCAGGGAGCAGCTCTGAAAATATACCCCACCTGTCCCAGTCTATTTTAGTCAATAATGTGGGGGGTGAAAATGAGAAAGAGACAGAAAGATGAAGAAAATGAGTAAAGGATGGGGCAGAAGTGGTTGAGATTACAGATGACAGATGGTGATGAGCAGGGAGCGGATTAGAGCTGCAGGTTGAATGCAGGCACAGGGGGGAAAAAATAGAAAAATTCAGGTTAATCCCTCCAATAGCTCCACCTCTACCTTTTAAGCCTACGGACACATCATAACTATATTCAATTCTATGCTATTCTATTGAAAATATATCAATGATTTTATTCTAAAATGCAACATATCCATTTGTGCCAAAAATGTTACCTGATGTCGATTTCTGATGTTCAGTCAGAGGATGATGACATTCTCTGAAATGTTACTATTCAGAAGTAAAAAAGGCTAATATTCAACTGTGAGATTCACATTTATGCCAGCAAAAGTCGGACTACGTGATGAGTTTTTTAACAGCGTGCATCTAATTTTAGCAGGAGGCTTCTTGTACGCGGTTAAAAAGGAGCACTTGCTTCTGGAAGTTGGAGCCTTATGGTGAAGGTGCTTCGTCCAACAAAAGACTAGCTCCAAAAAACTCTGCCAGGATTTAATTTGATGGCAAAATCCTCCAATTTATCACTTTCAACACAGTCAATTTGAGTTTTTTAGCCGTGCCAGCTGCATAGCTCTGGGGATGGCACTGTTGGTCGGTCGATCAGTTTGGTCCAGACTGAAATACCTAAACAACTATAGGATGTATTGCCATGACATTTTGTACAAACATTCATGGTCCCCAGACAATGAATCATATTGATTTTGATGATGCCTGACTCCTCGTGTACTGCCACCCTGAGGTTCACATTTGTGGTTTCGAGTAGAATGTCTCAACAACTATTGGATTGCTGTGGATGACTGATAACAACTTCAAACAGTTACATTGTTTTTTAATTCTTTATTTTTTTGGCTTTATTGCTGAAATATTTATTACCTGTGATAGAAATACAATCCTCAGAAATCGAAGTGCAGGGTTTGCCTAAAGAGCAGCAGACCTTGACACAATCACTGCACACAGCTTCTTTAGACCATCCAGCCATGGCGGGCGTTATGAGCCCAGCTTGGACTTAAGGCTGCTCCTGGCTAATACCAGTCTGGCCAAACAACGGGAAATCAGACACCGTTGTGCCCACATCTTTACAGAGACCAGCTCCATCAACATCCCAGATCTAGCACTGTGTTCTGAACCAACAGAGCGAAGGACGAGAGGACACAGAGTTTACATCGACAATGCTTGGTGCTCAAACACAGTCAGTATAGATGTACTCTTCACAGATATTAAACTTCTTACGTAAAGAAAAGCCATACTATTATCGCTATCTTTGTATATGTGTTTACAAAAAAAAGAGGTAAACCTAAATTCCAGTGTTTTCTTTTTTAGAAACCAGCTTGTGAAATCTTAGCTGCTACATGTTTGTCTACAGTCTGAGGTAGGAACTGTCCTTCCCTTCCTGTTTGCTCTGAAACAGCCCTTTAGAGTGTGACAAAGCTCATTTTAACCATATGTACAAACCAATAGACAAGTGACTATTTCCTATGCTGAGCTTCAGTCTGCGCTCACAGCAGAAACAGACACATTTCATGCTGATGTGTATTTACTGTATACAGTGTCATGCTTGTGGCCATATGTTGTGGCTGATGTACTGTACACTTGGCTACACTCTGTCTTTGGTTGCCGTAATTCACTCTTAACAGAGCCATGGGTGGGAGAAGCTGGGGTAGAAAGGATTGCTCTGCCCACCTGCGTCTACCTTCCTCCAGATGTCACGATGGAAAAACGCAGTTGCATGACGCAAATACTCCTCCTCCTCTATCACTACCCTGATTTGTTCTTTTTCAATCCCCATCTCTTTCTCTCAGTGGATTACAATCGTCTGCTCACGTGCCACTCTTACAAGGTCTTAATCCCTCTGGGTTTTATTCACAGTCGCCCCTGTACTGCAGAGGCTTTCCAAGTGTACTCATCGCCCTATCAGAGCTTCTCTGCTCACGACTAATATATCATTCAAACCAAAATAAACCAGCAAGAAATGATGGCATTGACAATAAAAGAAAAATCATGATGATAACTAAATTACTGAAAGCGATTGGCGATGTAATAATTATGCTATCACTGACTACATCAGGATTTTTCCAACCAGTCTGACACTGTGAGCCACCAGTTGCAAATTGAAGTCATACACTTATTTATTTAGCCATTTTAGCGCAATTTCAAGTTTTATATCAGGAAACTTTTTTTAACAAGTCCTATAGAGTCCTTTAATCTTCTATAAATTAACGTGAAATCAAAGGAAATTTATTGTAAAGAGCTGCAATGAAAATGACTGCTATTATAATCTGTCCTGCACAGTAGGTCAGTTAAACCTGTAAAAATACAAAAAATGTCTATAGGATAGCACACACTTTAGTATATGGAGAATAAAGCTTCCAATAACTCATGACTAATGAATACATATTTACATAAATAGAAATAAACAACTGCTTCTAAACACACAACTAATTAACTGTCTGAGACCTTTGTCTGTATTCATTAGTTTAAAAACTTCCAAGGACATAATTGGGAAATAACGACTGTAAGATACAAAATATGTCATGTGGCATAGCTTTCAGCCAATCTCTACATCAATGGCAAAGATAAGGAAGTAGAAAATGTGCTAAATGACAAAATTATGACAAAAATAAACATTAGAGTGGACTGAAATTCAACCAGATTTAACAGTAATTTAAATAAATGGATATGAAATAATCTCGCCAGAACTATTAGTTAAACTGAAGCTAAAGTCAAAGCCTACGTCATAAGCCGTGAGCCAAATCTAAAAATGGGTCTCTGAATGAACTCTGCTGCTCTGGGTCAGAGCCCTGTGTGCAGACATGAGCAGGCGGTACAGACACTGACACAGAGTGACATAGAGGTAGATAGATGCTCACACACAGACACTCACACAAATACACCCAAACCAGATGAGAGGAGATAAATGGCAAGCCTCCTACCACACACCCCCCTCCACCGCCACCAGTGGGATTATCATCTTGAATGATATTTGATGAGAGCTGGACCTGCCGAAGCAGAAATCCATGCGGCAGAGTCAGAAGACCTGAGCAGCACCTCTGCTCTGTGTGACAGGCGTCATGTGTGATTTATGACTCGGTTATGATGAGAACACAGTGGTCAGCTGGATAAAGGTTACAGCTCAAAATGAGATTGCCACGACTCCTATTGACGTGGGAAGAAGAGGGTTTAGATATTGTATCTGGTGACATCAGACCAAATGTGAATGGAATTTATAAAAGGGATGTTTTTTTCTGTCCACTCTATCAGAAACACATTCTGATGTAGCTGTAAGTGTCATTCATCACAGTTTTTATATAAAAGAT
This sequence comes from Morone saxatilis, assembly GCF_004916995.1. Taxonomy (NCBI): domain Eukaryota; kingdom Metazoa; phylum Chordata; class Actinopteri; family Moronidae; genus Morone; species Morone saxatilis. The sequence goes on from NW_023339696.1 coordinate 5,647,626, forward strand.
GGTATTTTATAAGTTTTTTTATTTTGAATTTAAAACACAGGTGCAAATCAGATTACATAATTGTTACAAGCTTATTCAGAATGCCATAAGAAGAACTTGACTACTGTAAAATGCTGTGAACTGTATCTTCTTGTAGCAGAAGCCACAACTCAAATCTAGAGAAAAATGTATCTAGATGTATTTGGGAAAAAACGATAAAAGCCTTAGTATGCGTTAAAGCATGTTTTTGGTCACTTGTGGGCTGTGGAACAAGCTTTTATGACAACATATTATCACACAAAGTAACATGAGCATTAGTTTGAGTTTCTGTTTATCTGAAGAGTCTGATATTCACTCTCCTTTTATCTCTGGTCTCTACCAACTCTTGAGGGAAATGTCTGGTTAAATGCTCCACCAAACTAGCTGCTAACTGTGTCTATGTGCCATTTAATGCCGGACAGGTAGATGAGTACATTTGGTTTATAACTGTTTTTATAATTGAAAACAGCTGTCTGCTGCAGCTGGAAACAAGCTTGATGAGAGTGATTCAACACAGTAAAGTCTGGGGCCCTGAAACCAAAACAATGAGCTGAACGACATCAAAACACTTTACAAACACTATATAAATACTATAGTGTATGTTGTGTGGTGCATATAGTATTGTATAGTGTATATACAGTAGTGTTTTGGGTTATAGTGTAAATGAGGTAATGTGTAAACTATTTGTGCTCTTTTGGCCTCTGATGTTCAGAATTACTACTGTAAATCTCGTAAGAGCTGCTTTGCCGATAAAGCTAATTTGAATTTGACTAGTGCTTCGTCAGAAATACAAAGGTCAGTCTGGGATGATGCACACTGCATTAGCTCTCAGTCAGTGGTGGATTTAACATAGACATAAATCATTTCTATACTTTTTGGTGTCTTACTCTGATGTAACATTCTGCTCACGTTGAAAACAATCTCTTCCCTCTGAACCTCGAGGCGCTTCACTCTTACTGGACTGTAGTTCCTCTTTATAGACCCAATGACACTCCGTCAAACCCGTTGTCCCTTGAAGCCATGTGGACCAAAGTGAGAGGAGGGTTTTATGTTCCGACATTCACTTCAGTAAGCCGGGTCCCTGCTAAATAAGCAGCCAAGTGTCAGGGTGTCTCTCCGCTGACTGATTTCTGAGTATCATTCATTGCTCACGGAGATCACACACTGCAGATGTTGAGTCTTGTGGTGCGCACAGCAAAACAGAGCTGGATGGATGGCCTTGATGACTCGGGAGAGGACTCAGCATTGTCACAGGGTTTTTTTTAGAAAGCCTTTACAAAGCAGGTTGATGCTGCAGAGTCCCAAATCAATGTCAATTTAGAAAAAAAAAAGACTTTGGAAAAACAGCAAATCTCCCTTCGACATTTCGAGCATCTCCTTGAATTTGTGCATGTGCGAGGTAGAACTGTGCAGCAAGGTATAGCCTACAGGTTTACTGAGGTGGTGTGTGATGACTGGAGGTGTGGCATCATTCATAGTGACAGTAAAGATCCTGTTACCGTCCACTACTGCATAGTCAGCAGTGCTACAACTCAGCACTGGTAACTCTGGGTGATAGGCTTGCCAATAGACAATTAATCTCACCTTAATGAACAATATCAATAATTTAGAAGATAGCTAAGTAATTTAGATAACAGTATGTATGATCCTTTTGCAGATCTTTACAATTCTACTTTAATCCTTGCCCGTTTTCATTTCAGTGAAGTTTGATTTGCAGCAAAGTGACTATATTATACTATCATATAAATATACTCAATTACAAGATGTTAAAGGCGTACATGACATTTTTTTTTACTTACTCTAACTGACCGAAATGCTATATAATATTTATAGGGATGTTTTCATTATTGTATAATCACCTAAAAATAATAATTGTTTTTGTTAGCTTACAAAAAGCTGTTTTTATCTCCAGATGCCACAGGTTGCCTTCCACAGAGGTCGCCGTGTTTCTACAGTAGCCCAGAATTGACAGGGTGAAGTGAATGAGTTGCAATCTGCAACTACACCACTAGATGGCACTAAATCCCACATGCTGGACAAGTACAAAAGTAAACAGCTACATCTACTTAAAGTATCAAAAGTAAAAGTACTCATTATATATTATATATATGATCATACATCATATCATATTATTATTATTCCTGATGCACTAATGTGTGAGCAGCATTTTAATGTTAAATGTCATGTTGATGATTATGATAATGGTTTGTGTGTGCATGTTGTGCGTGAGCATACACTTGTGGCATATTTCTAATGTCAGTCAAAAGTCACAGCAGCTTCAGTGTCCTAATTTTGGCTGATCTCATAATCCCCCAAATATCAGCATGACTGTGGGAACATGAACTTGCAGCATTTTGGCACAGGAGCTGAATAAGGCATCATGTCCCAATAGGGCCAAACACAGGCTCATTTTTTAAAAAAAAGCATCATAATTTAAGCTGCTGCTGCTACTACACTCAGTTGAGTTGGAATTAGACCAAGATCAGAGACAAAATAATTCATCAGACTGCACGGTATCTGGGTCAGACTACCTGCATCCCCAGCCAAGAGAAAACTCTCAACTGTGAAATTCAGGATAAATGGAATTTGAGAGGCATTTAGTTTTGTTGAGCCAAACATGGTACTAAATCATTAAACCCTTCAGTTCACACAATACCTCCAACGCACAGTCTCAGCATCTAATTTCAGTTGGATTATTTATTTTTCTTTCAATGCATATTTGTACACAGGCCTCTGATGTCTAAAAGTAATGTGTTATTTTTTTGCTTGCCGATGGTTATCTTGTTAGTGAAGTGTGGGTCGATGCTGTAGTTTCCATGTTATCCCCTCTGCCCAACTCCTCATTCCCTCTCCATTGGGGGACTTATATTTTACGACCAAGAGCTCTGTGATTGTTCCGGTACCTTTACCACAGCGGGCAGTCTATAATTTATATCTTAGCCCCCCCACCCTTCTCCTGCACCCTTTCTGCTGTCGTGTATGTGGCAGCAGCACTCATAAAACACCAGTGAGCTGTGGTACGGCTGAGAGGTGTGGCAGGCCATAAAAGTCTCGGGCCAGCTGATGATAATGTGCTCACCAACGCACCAGGCCCTATCAAGTTAGTTTTATGACCCATCATGTGTAGCACACACACAAACACACACTCACACCTACACACACACACACACACACACACACCTATACACACACACACAGACAGGCACACACGTAGATATAGATTCTCACAGGTGCTATAGCATGCAGAGCTAAACAAATGTACATATTCGCCACATTGCAAATGGTAAATGGTGCACAAAAAACAACAACAAACAAAACAAAACAAAAGCACACACACTCTTACGCAGGCTTTTATTGCAGGAAATGTTACGGATCAATGGCCGTTGACAGGCTGTGCATCATGTATTAGCGCATGCACACACAAACAATCCCACAAGAAATGTACCCACATCACACGCAGTACACAAACACTCGGCCACACTCTTAATCCTTTGTGCAAGTAATTTACAGCAGGTAAACAACCAATAATTTGCGTAAGCTCTCGAGAGGAGGACCCGAGGTTGAGGGAAGGAAGGAAACTAAACTGTAAAACGAGCAGCAGTAAAAGTATTGTTTGCATTTAGCACAGAGATTTCATTAGGAGCCTTTTGGAAAATGAACAACAACAACTCTTGAGAGAAAAGAAGAATTTTTCTCTTCTTTATTTTTTTTATTTACCTAAATGTAAATGCATCACAGGCTAATGGATAAGGATAAATAAAAATACCATCCTGATAAATAAGTAAAGAAGATATAAATGTTGTACAGCATTTCATCGGATTAATCTCTCGCAGTTAACGTTCGTGATTACATCAGAGTTTACTAAACACTGTCTCAGCTGGGATATGAGTCATTTTAGGATCTACTGTATCACCTCATTATGCACTGCAGGGATGTGGCATTGACACGTACGATGCTCGTACGTTCTATACATGTGACAAATTGATGGATCACCCTGACGGTGGACCCCGCCCGTAATTAGGACCCAAATGGCTTTAGAGTGACTAATTATTGATGCAGCCAATATGTGACAGCTGCTAATAAATACCCATGCAGGCTGGATCGTGCAGACAAGGGCTGCAGTAACGATCCACTGGAAGCGGAGGGGAGAAAGGTGAGAAGGAAAGAGAGGAATAGAAGAGGAGAGGAAGAAAATTATATGTTAGCAGCTAAAGTATGTCCCCATATACAGAATGACATCTTTGTGGCTTGTCAGCGACAGTGATGAATTGTCTGGATAATATGAGCGCGTCTCAGGTAAAGAAGGTGGAAGAAGAAAGATATTCATTTCAGGTGTCCTCATACTGGAAGTCTAAAGAAGTATCAGGTAAAATTGTAATCATCTACTGCTTAAAATTTACTTTTTATTGCTCTAAAAGCATTTAAGTCTCTTGCTTGATCTACGACTCCATTGAGACTGAGCAGTTAAAAGTGGGGCATGGTGACAGAAATGGGTTCTGGTTCAATAAATGCAACAACAATGAAGCTCCTTCGGGTTTGTCAAAGTGTTTAATTTCATCCCTTAAATTACAGTGTAATTTTGTTGTACATGTTAACCTCTGCTGTAAATTCTGTTCAGTGTGAAACCACCAATCTTAAAGTGTGAAAGCATTATTTGCAGCTTAAAGGAATAAAATCATGTAGAGATTTTTAAAGCTTTATCAAGCAGTTTCCTGAAGATGAGGAAAAATCTCAAGCTACAAATCTTTAGAACAGTGCATCTTCTTTTTCATGATGTAAAGAGGCATACTCATGACAGCAGGGGAGGTTTATTTATTATGCTACACTAATGGCTGGCACTGTGTGATATAGGAAGGAAGAGGGAGCGGCCGGCAACTTGGGATTATACTGCACCAAAACAAAACATGGATGTAATGACGTTGAATAATTAATAATCACATGTCAGAGTGACTTTCCTGTAACCGTGCCCTCCTTTCACCTCAGCCTCCAGTGTTTGGTCTGCATGCTTCAGTTTACACTTATTCTTCTCATTGTCCAGCTTTTCTATTATAAACAACATTCACTGTATCACAGGCCCCAGAGGACTGGAAACTCATCACTGCATATTTTCAGAATTGTTATAGATTAACATAAAATGAAATGCCAGAATGAAAGTGAAAGGACAGATAAAAACATGTTTTTGTAAATCCCCCAGTGGGTATCACATTCTAATGTTTACATGGCAATACTAAAAAGCTTTGATGCTGTCAGAACGGGTACCTGTTGTACGCACCAACCCTTCAGGCTTTACAAACTTAACAGGAAAGGGCAGATGCTTGTAGTCCCTGACTCTGACCTTACTGTAGAGGCCATGTAAATGATGTGAATAAATGCCAAAGCATTTATTCACTCACGCCCAAAAAGGCCTTATTGACTTCATGAAATATCACAAACAGATCAGCAACAAAATCTTTCTGCCAGTTTTAGCAAGACATGGGGACCATTTTTCACATATATACTGATAAATACACAGCATGCTGGAAAGCTGGGGGAGCCAGGCAGCCGAAAGTTTCTCGTAATGACCATCGCTAATAACAACAAGGTCCAATTAAATTAGGTGGGGCCAGTAGATATCAATCAACCAGTTGCCCGATCAGGCAAATGCTCAAAAAAGGGGAGAACAATTAATTGTAGTTATGTAATTTTATGTGAAATTTAAATCAGGGCCAGTAGAAATTTTGTTTAGGCGTACTTGGAAGTAGGAAACTTTATTTTATGTATATCTTCTGATCTGAAGTTAAATGATATTGTGCTGCCACGCTTAAGTGGTGGTGGAAAGAACTATCTTTATTACAGTGAATTAGTGTTGAATCACCCTCATGCACAAATCATACATCAATAGTAGCCCAAGTTAACACATAATCCCTGACGATAAAGATATAAAAAATAAAAATGCATAGCAAAAATAGCATATTGTCAATATTTTAGAGATCTAACAAATCATGTTTTCAGCTCATGTCTTATTAAAAGGAGCCCAGCTACCCTGTAGTTTGCAGTTTTCCCTCGTTTTTTGTTTAAACGTAGGAATATAGCAAGTAGGTCCTACTATCTTTTACATGAGTGGTTATGTCTCCAGTCTGATCTCGAGCGCACAGCTGATGGGATTGTCATGACATAAAAGAAGTGCATATTTACCAGGTGTGGACAGAGAGCGTCCGATGTTATGTGATGCGATGCGACAGTTGGACACTCGCTTGTTGTTTGGACAAAGTGTCAGGTCATTCTGTATTTTCGGTTAAATTATTTACATGATTTATTTCATCTTGTATTGTTGTGTACTCCCCTACATACGTGCATATCTGTTTATACATATGTTTATTATTATTTATACTATATCTATACTTTTTTTTTGTTGCTATTTTTGTTTTCTTCTGTTTTATATTAATTTGAAATCTTAACTGAAGCTCAACATACCATTTGTCATCCCTTATCTGTTTGGAAATTCAAAAATTAAGGTTTGGAGAAGAAACTCAAAAATTAGGTCGAGTGAAATGGATACAGGCTGTACACAACAACCCTCCTACCAATGCAGTGCACAACAGTGTAGGTAGTAACAGTAGTAACTTGTCAAGCACTAACAAATTGGTAGCAACAATATCTCTGCTGATAGAGAGCACTGGAGCAGAAAGAAAATCTCAGACAATGAAGGAAGTGAAGGATAATCGTCTGTCAACATTGTCAACCTCTAATGCACCCGCAAAGGAGGGGTCAGGCCGGACTGGTGAGCGTAGACAGGTCATCTGCCGACCGAGTGAGGAGTTCTTGTGCAGAACCAACACGTGCAAATTTTGCTCTGCAGGAGTGAGTGTGCGAGCGAATCGAACCTGCAAAACCTGTGTAAAATAGACTGTGCTAAGAAAATGACTCTAAGGGGAAAACTACAAGCATATGGAAGCAAGTATCAACATGCTGTGATAATGATCACATTGTTTTCTAGTCCTCATTTGTACTCGGCCCCTGGCCATGAAAGTCTGGCTGTTATACTTCATGTCATCTAAGAGAGAAATTAGTAGACTGAGCAACATAATATGGGAGTACCACTGTTTGAAATCATTTCCCATTCATTTACTTTTCCCCATAATCATTAGTAGCCATAACAGTAATTGATTTTTTGGACACATGGAATCGTCATTTTGCCATTAATGGCAGGTGTAAAACATGTAGGCAACATAGGATTATATTATATTATATAGATTTTTTTTTAGGGCACAAAATATTGCATGAATGCTACACACTCACACCCAAACAAAACAGCAGAAAGTAGATGTAGAGTATTAGGTGGGTAATTAGGAATGATTCAGGCCAAGACACAACAAATGTGTTGAGGCACAGTGAGTTTTACGTCTTATTTTATTTTTGAAAATCAGTTGAAACGTTTATGCGTGACATCCTACAATGTAATGTATTGTAAAGCAGAAACAATATCTTTTTAAAGTTTGCTAACATTAGTCACCAAAAGCTACTGATCCTACCAGACCAAGTAAGGTTGTAGCAGCAAAACCACTGAGTGTACCGAATTAAGCAAATGTGGGTTTTATTGCTTACGGGTAAGACTTTCCATTTGTAAGAGGAACAATGTATTATTTCTTCTCTCAAAAGTTAAACAAGACTTATCCACAGCAACATTATGTAACTTTTGTACCTTAAAATAACAGCTTCACAATCATTTTGATGCTACACTGACTTGTAATAGGATGAATGGTGCCTCTGTCATTCCCACTCTGCTCCCCGTTTGCCTGTAATTTTGGGATTTTTATAGCACACTCACACTCACAAACTGGATCATATTGTATGGCGAAAAATGTTGACGGAGAGCGTAAACTGAAGCGGACAACGGAGGAAGCTAAGAAGAGAAAGTGAGAGAGTAAGAAGAGTAAATCTCGGATTGGCTTTTAGTCGCTGGTGAGAAATAAAAGGCTGCAGACAGATGCTGAGCTGGGCTTTTTGTTGTTGGACTAGTAAGTAATACTAGCTGGCTTGCTATGTCTTATGTTGTTGCACCTACTTGATGTTTGGATGTATTAAAAAAGTTGTCGGCTAGTTTTTGATCATAAGTAATGTCATCAAAACAAATGCACAGCTGTCCATATTTAGGACAGTGGTGTTGCAACAGGGGGTGCCCAAATTGCGATAAAAAAAAAAACTCCCATTGTTTCCATGCATCCTACATTTCATCATGCTATTATAGAGAGTGCATGTGACATGAGCACTTCAGGGAAAAGGGTGGAGAGATGATATTCATGTCTGTTTGATGTCGTAGCCATGTCAACAGTGTTTCTGCCAGCTGCCTATGTAAAGGAATTTCCCCAAAGGAGACAAGCATGACGGTAATAAGCATGGAGTCTATTTTCACGAGTGAATCTGTTCAGCTCCACGTTTCAGAACTGAATCACACCTTTAAATATGGAGGACTGGGACAGTAGCCAAAAATATAATTTAGAGTACAACACAGCACAACCTCTGAGCTCCTCAGATGCCCAAAGGCGTTTCTCAGAAGTGGCAGAGTGCATTCATAACTGTGCACTGATACAAGTCTCAGTGGTATCTTCCCTTTAATCATTCCCTCACAGTACTCGCCAGATGAAATCTTCCAACGTCCCAGAAAACAATATATCCCTCAATAACGCTGTCAAGACTTATTCATCACTGTGAGCCCTGGTAGGCTACTAGCCTCCAATCTTTACTTATAGATCCATTTGTTATTAAAAAACACAATCCGCTTCGGATAAACGGTCGCTCAGAGGCGTCAGGAAGTATGAGAGAGAAAGCAATTAGCTGTGCTGAATAAGTTTGAGTTTTGGAACGGCAGAAAAACAAATGAGAATCCTGAAAACTGCTTGAGTGAAGATACTGGAAGCATTAAATATTTACTGGAGATGAATTGACATGGGCCTTGAGAGCAATACAGAAGCAGATTCTTTAATTTGACCCAAAAAATTACAAGCACTCTGATTTTGCCCCAGAACAGTAATTTTGTGAGTGCGGGTGAAGCTCGGAGAGAGCACGTAGACCATTATGTGACACTACAGCTCTCCACTGACATTAATGAAACTGTTTGAGGGTAAACAGCTAGTGGTGGGGAAAACTGATGAATAAATTAGGAATTTAAATGAAGAAAAAACTAATTCAGTCAGTTTAAAAAAAGTGCTTTTCTCACTCACTCAATCAGACAAATTGTGGCTGTACACCTAAAGCAAATAATACTGTGGTGTACCTCAATAACAATTACATTTTAAAAGCCTATTTCTGGAACTGTCACAAGATATTTGTGTGCTTGAGTGACATTAATGGATTGAGCTCTCGGGCTGCTTTATTTAGGAGGTCAAGTGAGGAGAGAAGATGGGCTGCGGAAAAATGTAATCACGTGGAGTAAATCCACGGCAGGATGTCAGCTGAGAATATGTCACTGCAGGGAACAAAACCATGTTAAGTGCAATATTATCTCTCAACTATGCACGCAGATCCCAGACAGCCCAAACCTCCCAAATGGTTCAGACCATGGGTGACACATAAATGTGTTTTATGAGACATGGATTAATCTCTAAATAGGTTATCCCTCTTGTGTGTTGGAATCCAGTTTGACAGCAGAGTTCAGCAGACAGGCGGATTTGAAAGCCATCAGTTTCAGACAAGTGAAATGTGCTGGATCTTCACACGGATGGGCTAGCGTTGATCTAGAGCATATCTGGATCACCTTCATGTCCGCTGTAGAGGTGATAAATATTCTGCTGTGTGGTCTATATGTCAATATTATGGATTTTTTTAAGGCAGCAGAGTGGCGTGACTCAGTGGTTCCCAAACTTTAACCCAGGACATCGGATTCATGGGATTGTTTTTTCATGTTAATACAACACACATGTACACTATAAGGCCAAAAGTCAGTGGAAACCTGACACCACACCTATGTAAGCTTGTTGGACATTCTATTCTAAATGGGCATCAATATGAGTTGGACTCCCTTTGTGGCTTTAGCAGTCGCTCTTCTGGGAAGGCTTTCTGTGTGTCTGTGGAAGTCTGTGCCTGTTCAGCCAAAAGAGCATTTTGTGCTTGTTGGATGAGAAAGCCTTGCTCACAATCAGTGTTGTAATTCCTCCCAAAGGTGTTCAATGGGGTTGAGGTCAGGGCTCTGTGTCGAGTTCCTCCAAACCAAATTCCTCTAACCATGTCTTTATGGACATTGGCCATTGGGCACAGTCTGAAAACTGCCACAAAGTTGGAAGCACCCAATTGGTTAAAATGTGTTTGTATCCTGTAGCATTACCTTCACTGAAAATAGAAAGTCTTTGTAAAAGCCTTTTACAATGGTTATATGCCACATACATATGCTTCATGTTTACTGCACACATGAAAGTGGTCTCAATCTTCCTATCTAAAAACAATTAACTGTTTTCCTCAAAAAGTGTCATTTTCTAGATCCCATCCCTCCTGCTGAAGTGTCCTTTAGCAAGACACTGAATGCTCCGCCGCTGACCCTGCACTCCATCAGTGAAACATCACATTTAGCAGAAAATGTTCACATAAATTATTGTTACTCATTGTCAGAGGATAATGGATTTTTAGTGCACTAGCATTATGGAAAGCTTTTGTATTTTCCCATACAGTATTTTAGAGTTGGCATTGATAGTACTGTGATCATCACATTGTAAAGGCAAGTGGTCAAACTTTACTCTGCAGCACTGTGAAACACCCACTGCAGTACTTTGTAGTAGCCATTGGCTCACAGCAATGTGAAATCCATTCACCCCCACTACAATCGCTAAGAATGAATATAATTTGCACTTTAGGCAAAGCCAATTGTCACATTTGTGCATTTTAGTTGTATTGTTTAGTAAATTTTTATCCCATTGAGCATTGAACAACAATGCTGTCCGCGCAGGGCAAAAGCTTGGAATCCCTCCTTGATGTCCACGCCTGACATATTTTCATTAATTTATTTTTCTATGTAGGATTAATTTCTAAATAAATACTGTAATCCTTACCACTGTACTGCAAACAATCAGTGTAGTAGTTCTCCTAGTGACCTTGAATACTGCCTTCAATCAACTATAAATATGCTGTGTATGACTAAAGAATTTACTGCTGAAAGTTTACTGCTTATTTTAACCCATGTGCTTCTGTCGGTGTCTGTTTGCAGCAGGCAGCATCCTTTATTGCCCAAACAGCAAGGATTCAAGGAGGTAGTAATTAAACTGGAGGTGTTTTAACTTTCTCTGATTACAATCACAATGTAGCTGCCTCTTCTTTTTACTGTTCTGTGATATACAAGCCTTCCTTGAAGAAAACTAATTATGATTTGATGAAGAGTGTTTTGATTTGATTTATAACGGAGGGGTCACTGCTTCAGAGTCATTTGTTGTCTTTGATTTACATGATTTGGCAAAACAGATAAAACAAAAAGCAAAGGGGGAAAAATCAGCACAGTGGTACCTTTAAGACCAGATAAATAAAAAATGCATTTTTAACCCTTTAAGCTTACATACTAAGTCATATTGTACACCTAAATCAAAATTTAGTCTATGTCTGTTTTGTTGAACTTGTTGTTCTGTTTATTTATGCTGTAAGTCTGTGTTTGTACATTGAGAGCAAGGTAAAACCGGAGTCACATTCCTTATAATAAAGGCCAATAAAGAGATTCTGATTCTGATAAATTTACAAAAACTCAATTTCTTTGTATTTTTATATCGAAATCTAAAAAATGGTTCTTCCTGTAAAACCAAATGTGACGCATGCTTACTTAAGCGTGATTTCAACCAATAATATGATATGACATCCACCCATCAATCAATCTTCCACTTTTAGCGACACCTAGCTAAGATTCATTAGTTAGCTAGGTAGCAACAACATGGCTTTCTGTTTCTGGGGGGCCGGGCCTCACGGATTACTGTACAAAAACACAACTCGTTAGCATGCAACAACACCGGGCTCAGCAGCCTCCCGGTGAACAGGGCCGGACCAAGACCGAACACAGCCTGCAAGACAGACAGAGGCCAATTTGACGATAGCTTCCAGCGCTAATTGTTTCTAAAAGTAGCTAACAGTAATGGGCCATTAGCTATTTAGCTCGTTAAACTGGGCAAAAAACAACCTCAATACTGTATTCCCAGTTGTCAAACTGGCCTCGGTCTGCATCAGATGCTGTGCTGTTCACTGGGAGCTCCCAGTCTGGCAGATAACACGACCGCTAATAGCTGCATGGCGGGGGGACCTAACACACATTCAGCACTACTACTGCGACAAGTTTTGTCCCTAGCTGCCTGTTTTTACAGGAAGGTAAATATGCAGAAGCAAATAGCACTCTGCTTTCCGTTTCATGTGGACTTTAACATTCAGTCAATCTTAGGACTTGAATTACTATATATAGTATTATTTTGTGTAAAATGTACTCAAAAATCCTTTACTTCAGTAAATGTATCAATACTACGATGGGAGAACGCTCCATTACAGTATTAAAATAAACTGTTATTAATTCTGAACAAGAAGTTAGAAAACTAATAATACTCTCAAGAATCATATTATTATGTCTTATATTTGTTGCATCATTGAGGTGGATGTAAGCTGCCCCCGAAGATATATGGTTTTTACCCAACAAAAGCAATTTTATGAGCTTTATGTTGAAATGTAAAAACAGAATTGACAAAATAATCAGTTACTACGGACTTCAGACAAATGTACAGGAGAAAAAGGAACAATATTTCCATTTGAGATATTGTAGAATAAAACTGTTAAACGTGTACTTTCTATCTTTGGTAATTTTTCACAATACAATTCCATCAAATACATTTTAATGGGCCCATTTTACATTCGGCAAAAGTAAACTTAGTGGCTGTTCAGCAACCCCAGGGGGACCCCAGAGGAAGAAATGACAAATTGTCAGATTAAAGTTAAACCCCTGTTTCTATAAACTGTCAGCTTTTTCTGGATATAAGAAAAACATTATTATTGTTTAGCTGGATGACAGTTTTGGGATTAGAATCCAAAATGTTTGGAGAATTTTTTTGTGTTAAATGGGCTGTAAATTGCAAAAGGGAGCATGAACTCCTTTTTATTTAAGTAATATCTTATTTTTTACATTGCAAAGTTTTAAATAATTTTAACCTGCAGTGCTTGGACCCCTGATTACAGCAGTGATAGTGATCACAATATAATATAGCATGATAATAACAATATGCAATTTAATTTGCTTCAACCCTCATAAAAGTTTAGTAACAGATACAAATGAATGCCTTGAAGACTCCCTTCACCTTCAGATAGTACTGAAGCTACAAACACACTGAGATGTGAGGGGAGATTACACTGCAGTTTGTAATGCAAAAGGTTGTGCATGTCACACGCAGAAAGATAAAACACGGAAACATGAGGCTTTCATGGCAGCCCCCCCGCTGCTTTACAGAGCAGTGCAGAACATCAGTCTTTCATGCAGTGATACACATTACAACAACAACTGAACGGTGTGTATTGTAACTAAGAGAGCACAGCACAGACGGATCCTCTAACTGACTCTTTAAGCTCGTAGGCATATGGGCACCACGGGAAAGACTGGGCTCGTCCTTACTGGCTAAACAAGCGCATGCAAATTTAATAATGCAGCTCTGCAGTGGAGAGTGGAATGTGGGAAAAAGCTATGGACACTATGAGTGTTTGAGTGCAAGATTGTGTTTGTGTGTTTGCAAGCAGCATCACAGAGACACAAAAAGGAAAAGACAGAAGTAAAGTTGTTTGCATGTGTTATAGTTCATTACAAAGGTGATTATACACTGTTGTGTGTCTAGTGCAGTCTTCCTTCTGTATATTTGACATACAAACAGAGTTATTCAGTGTGTCCCTCAGGCAGGGAGGAGGAGGATGTAGAGATGAAGGCAGGGAGACGAGGATGCAGCACGACGGCGGCTGACTTAACAAAAGGACCAACATCCCTGACCTTAGAAGCTACCAGCAGCATTAAGAGGGACTGGAGGAACAGTGTCGGAGTGGAGATAAAGCATGATAATAATAGTAAATGAGAGGATAAATAACAAAGTTCACTGGAGGTGTAAGCAGATGCAGAGCAGAGGAGATGGTGGGTGGAAGAACCCCAGAGGTTGCAGTTTATTTATATTTCCATGTTTATACCTATTTCAATTTGTCCATCCCCTCCACTCTCTCTCTCTCTCTCTCTCTCTCTCTCTCAGAAATAAAACCTGAGTCTCTCATCTGCAACATCAGCAGCAAGGGTGAACAGTGGTGCTTTTTGTCACTTTGACAGGAGTTACTATACAGTAGGAATATAGGAGGGCTATTATGCCGACACACAGACCTACTGTAGAAGCAATTTCAGATACCATACTGTAACCCAGGCCCATCTATTTCCATATGTGGATGTGATAAGGGAGTATCACTCACAATTCATCTGTGGGGCTGCTAGAGAAAAAAGAAGAGGCTAAATTTGCCCCATCTCTTAACAAAACATAAGCTCAGAGACACTTTCATGTGCACCTCCTTCCTTATGGCTGTTAATGCTCTGACTGGTCACAGCAGGCGGCTGTTAGGCTGAAGTGCACCTTCTGTTACCCAGGTTGTTGTACACACACTTATACACGCTCATCTCCTTATCTGGATTGACTGCACACGTAACAGATGCATGAAGAGGGCACGCAGTATGGTGATATGTGTGTAAGTGAGCACACAACATCCTTTCTGTCATCGCCATCAACCTGAAGTTAGGTTTCTGCAGGCTTCTTCACATCTTCACATAAGAACTATGACATTTGAGAAACATCCACTTCGACTACGTTTAAGCACCAATCGTCATCAGTGTAAACACAGAGTCCGCCTCCTCTCGTCCTCTGCCGTCGGCCTTGAACATGGTCCGCCAATCAAATCAGGATGTCAAGGGAGCAGGTTAATGTAAAGATGTGGGCAGTCTCTGATTTCCCTTTGTTTGGCCAGACCAGACATTAGCCAGTAGCAAACTTAAATCCAAGATAGGCCAACATGGCTCTTATCCTGGCTCTCTTCCTCTCCTCCTGGGGCGATCCCAACCACCGTGGTCGGCTGGTCTGTGTGGGTGGATCATCTCAAGATCTGCTGCTCTTTAATCCAAACCCCAAGCTTCCTTTTACGATGACGGTAAGCTATTTCTGTCATGGATAATACCTGTTTCAGCAATAAAGCCAGAAAAAAAAAATAAATAAAAAATATATACAGAGAGAAGTTTGAAGGAGCTAGCCATCTGGCTGCCGTTGCCATAATCAAAATCTCCTGAATCCAGTCGATTTGAACAATGCTGGCTTAGCTCTTCAAATCCAATCAGACATCATTCAGTGATGTGTCAGCAATAAAGCCAAAAAAACAGATTAAAACAAAAATCTAGCAAGTTTAAAGGAGCTACGGGCCGCTGCATCTACATGCATAGCCGTTGTCATAGCAAGCACACAAACTGTAAAAACAGTGCTTTAAATCTTGTAGGTAGTTTGGTTGAAATGCAACACCTATACACTATAAACCACACTTTGTACATTCTAAGAGAAAATATAACAACCACAATGTTTCAGATGATCATGAGTAAAAGTAAAGCTACTTTTACCACGAGTGGCTACTGCTGAAGACCCAATGCTCGATACACTGCATAAACACCATACTTGCACATTACACTCTGTAATAAGTGTCAGAAATTTACAATAAAATCCTCTTGGTAGTGTGGGGATTGCAGGTGGATCACAGACTAACCCTGAAGAGTGCTTGAACAGAACTTCTGTCCTTGTCCACAATGTCTTCATGGTTCAACGCAGCACTCCTGCACAATAACAAGCTCACTGTCTTTAGCACCAAACTGTGTCCAGAATTTTGAATCAGACATTCAGGGAAATAAAAATGTTCTTTTCTTGTTATTCAGACTCTTACAGTATTGTGCATCCACATAGGAAGATCAAGTTTCTAGAAGAAGACCTGGGTCAAACAAGACTTTTCCAATGCAAAGAATGACAGGTTGGTGGGTTATATGATGTTAATTATGATAAAGGATCACTGAAAGATTGTTATGTTTTCTCACTATGCCATAGAAAAGTTAACCCTAAGTAGCCAATCGATAAGATAACTTTTCCAATTAGGTGAGATGAGCCAGATATCTTTCCATAACAACAGGTTTGTTCCTGAATGATTTGGTTTCATTTTTGCTGTAAAAATAATTACATTTTGCCTCACAGGCCCTTAGCAGAATCAATCATGTCACACTGTGTCTGTATTTGTCTTTTTACAGTCTGGGTTAGACTTCCTGACACTGGTGCATTGTGAGGAAACATCAGAACAGAAAACATGGAAAACTTTAATTATTTCTTTGGCTCCTCTTTGATGGAATGTTCTCAAGATCATCTACTGCGCTTTAAAACTTTCATGTGAATTATTGAAGCAGTCTGTAGCAATGGAGGCGATTTTCAAAAATACACACAAGGGGGGTGAAAGCACCCAGAGAAAAGAAGTGGTGTAGGGGAGGAGAAGGCAAAGCAAAACCTTAACGTTATTATTAATTTATCGGATTCTTACTGCCCAAAGATTTAAAAGGAACATGGAATGAAAACTGCTCCGGACGTTTTTTTTCCCTCCAACCCACTTATTTATTCATCCCTCCCTCTCACGCCCTCTCTCCCACTTTATGCATTCAAGGCACGAACCGACAGCAAGAAAACACAGCAACTCATGGATCTTCGCACAGTTCAACATATCACGAGCTAGCTTTGATGTTTTAATATGTGTGGGCTTTCAGCATGTGAATAGGCAGGCAGCCTTGTGAACGTCCTCACAGAAATAAGAGAAAGAACCAAACTGGTCTGTGAAAGACCTCACAGCTTAACCTCTGTTTTTCAAGGACTGCAAATGTGTGACTCCTTTTTAGCATTTCAGTGTTTGTATAGACCAGTTCTACTTTGTGTGCACACCCACACACACACACACCCACACACACACACACACACAGTCAGGTGTTAAAACACAGTTTAAAGTATTATTAGTGGCTCCACAACGATCAAGCCAAAAAAATCTGCTAAAGACAATTTAACTATGGACATAAATTTGATTCTGTAACAAGACAGACAATTACTGTACACTCACTTTGGTAATTAGCATCACATTTTCATGTGTAATGTATACTGTTAAGAAAGAAGTGAAAGATAAGATAAAAGATGCTCATATTTGGGTTGTGAGCACTTCTGAATTATTCTAAAATAGATCATACAAAGATGTATTGTATGGTTTTCCATCAATTTCTTAAGGAAACTTAGCAAAGAACTTATTCTGTTCCTCTTTTTTGGCTGTTCTTTTATCTCAGAAAGTAAGGGGAGGAGCTGAGATTCCTCCCTGACGCAGCTCACCTGAGCAG
>NW_023339696.1:5665181-5665456 GCF_004916995.1 Morone saxatilis
GACATACTGATTTGCTGACAGACATATTAAATTGTATTGTTTATTTGCATTTACTTAATTAAATTGAACATTAACTGTTCTCAGACTGTGTGGTCTCCCTCTTTCGTCACACACCTTTGAGCCAGGTTATGACACCAGGGACAGGGAGGGCTCTGCAGCGGGTGAATAAAACCTGAATTGGTATTCAGCTACCCAGCATCAGTGATATAAGTGAGGTGAGGTGCCTGCAGAGCCCAAAGGATAATAAAAGACAGCACCCACAGCCTGTTCACCCT
>NW_023339696.1:5665473-5668484 GCF_004916995.1 Morone saxatilis
GCTGCCATCTGGGAAGAGGTACAGAAGCTTCCACTGCCGTACCACCACACTTAAAGACAGCTTTTTCCCTCGGGCTGTGAGACTGTGAAATTCATCCTCAGCACTTCATCTTTGAAAATAATTTTTTTTATTATTGTTTTTTATGACTTAATTGTTATATATATATATTGTTTTACAAGTAGCATAAAGGGAACTACAATCTGAAATTTTGTTATATAACAAGGCATGTTAAATGGCAGTTAAATCCTTGAATACTGCATCACACTTCAACAACATCCTCTCCTTTCTCTCAGTGTCTTTTGAGCAGCAGCTATCAGTGACCTAATCGTGTCTTAGGAGATCAGCCATCATGAATTAAAGCTACATTAAACAAACAGATAAATACCAGACAATGCTAACGCTGTAGTAGGTGATCAGGTCAGGTGTCATGGCGATGTAAATTTAGTTGCTGTAGCAACAGTACTTCACTGTTAGCAAAAGAAAGCAGTAAAATTATACATAACTCATTCTATCTCTTTAGAGTAATACATTATCTAACTTATTTCTCAAGAACAAAATGTATTTTGGGAATTAGTACTTGATGGACCTTTATATGTAATTTCACATCACAATATTGTTATATATTATTGGATGAAATACTTTAAACAATTTTACAGAAATATGTGCTTTCTAATCCCTGTCTTTAGCACCATACTGGGTGCAGAATATTCTTTTCGGTAATAAAGCCTGTGCTTACAGTATTTTGGAGAGCTTGGTCTCACAGGACAATCCCTGCAGGTTTCAAGTCCTGGGGCAAGAATTAATTTTCTATCGCAAAGGATAACATATTGGTCGGTTGGTTCAGTTATATTATGTTTGATTGTTCAGATATAGGGTCACAGAGAGAAATACTTTCTCTCACAATGCCAAAAAAAATTAAACCCTAAGCGGCCAAAACAAACCATGAATATAATTTTGGAATATTCTTCCACTCAAGTCTGGTAAGAGCCAAAAACCTCCCTGTCATGGTCTGTTTTGCCTGACATATCTCGCTATGGTTGAGTTTTTATTGCAAATTTTAATTCCATTTTTCTTTATAGCGTTATATATTGTGATGCTGGACATTTTCTGTAGAATTACCTGATTAAAAAAGTTAAAATAACTTGATATAAATGTATATTTTCTGTCTATCCAAGCAAATTAAATATCTGACAATTCAAGTTACTTGCTCACATGGATTCAAATGTATGTTGTATCACAGTATACATCGTGATATTAATGTCAACAAGATAAACAAGACTCTTCTTGTTAGACTCAACTTGCGGATTAGTAGTGTATGTGTGTGTGGTAGGCAATCTATAAAGAAATCATTGGTAATAATTTTACTTTTTTTTTTGGCTTTATTATAGTGACAGCTGAAGACAGACAGGAAAGGGGGGCAGAGAGAGAGGGGATGACAGCAAGGACTCCAGCTCTACCCACTGAGCTATCCGGGCGCCCCAAAGAAATCATTGGTGTAAGGATTCATTAGTTGACCTGACACCGAACATTTCTGTATTTCATCACAGCACATAGGTGGGATTGAATCTTCAAACTCCCGTGAGAATAAAGGAAATAAAACACAAGCGTTCGGCAACACATCTCTGATGAGGCTCCTCGCACCCCGTGTGAGCTCCTCCATTATCGTAAAACATACTGAGCATGGAGTATATTAAAACGTTTACTCTCTTGCATCCCTTCGCGTGAATGGCTGGTGGATCAATACAATCTCAGCAGAGCACACGCTACCTGTCAGAGTTTTATGAGCGTCATCACTTGACTGATAATTTGCCTGAGCTGAAGGAATCCCTAGAGGTAGAGGAAAAGATAGAAGACCTCCAAGATAATATATACAGAGAAGAATATGAATGCAAGACTTAGTGACCTGAAGGTATTTTGCATTGCATTTTGCATCTCGAGTGGTCTGACTAAAAAAAGAGTTCATCATAGCACATTTCAGGACTGGTAAAGGACCATGTTTTGACATTTTTAAACAGAAACAGTAACAAAATATCATATATATGACCAAGAATGATTCATAATTTCAGGCTGCTCTCTGTCAAAGGACAGTTATGCCATACTGACATAAATAGAAAAGCAGGAACAAAAAGTGACCTTTGACTGTGAAAGCTGCCATGATGGCTTGGTTAAGTAGTGATAATGGATGATTAAAATTCAGCTTGTTAGTTGAGACAAAGAGAGGATTGTCTGAAAATAGGACAAGGGGAGCAGACCAAAAATGCCACAAGTGGATTATGGGTGCAGGTGGGAACGTGCAGAGCGAGCACATGGAAACGTGGAGGAAGAGGAGCGGGAAGAGGTCGAACTGGCGAAACGCTGTGATGACAAAAACCAGGAGTTTGGGACTGAAAACACAGACATTGGAAAATAAAAACAAAAAGTAAACGATATATAACCCAATGTCTTTTTTATTAAATAGTGTGGTGCTGATGAAGTTATTTGCAGTTGTTAAAGCTGGACCAATAAGGTTAGCAACTTGAGAATGACTTGCCCAGCAAATGCCAGGCAGTCTGCAGAAGAGCTCAAGTTTTCCAGTTGGTCTGGGACATCCATATGGTGCAGACTAATAAATGCTCATGTGTGGTCCAGTTTACACCCTGTTCAGGCCTGAGCCTCCCTGACTGACGGAGGGCCAAAGCCTCCCCGTTGTTCCAGATGGTGGACCTCAAACTCCTGAGAGAGACTTGTTGATTATTCCAAGTAGCTGACAAACTGAGTACACAAAAGAAGTGCCAGGCATGAGTGTGCACAGGAGTGTGCCTTCATTAGCTCTGCTACTGTGTGTCTCTTTACGGCTGGTAACCATGACAACGTCTCTGCTGGCTGGAAAAAGTCTGGCTCAAGGAGAGTATGTGATGCATGTTTGAATTGGCCATATTGAGGGTATTTTTTTTACGTGTTTAAATGACTTATGTCTTTACAGTAAATATAGCTATAGGGCCAGCAGTTGATTATCTTAGCTTAGCATAAAG
>NW_023339696.1:5668515-5672058 GCF_004916995.1 Morone saxatilis
AAGGTAACCAAATCTGCCTACCAGCAACTCTAATTATCAATGTTATATCTTATTTGTTTAATCTACACAAAAACTGAAGTGGATAAAGGACAATTTGCTGCATTCAAAGTGCTTGTAGGCAGATTTATAGATTTTTTTCAGGCCAGTTCCTACTTTAATAACCAGCAGCTGGCTCGAGCTAACCACACATTTACCACACAGACAAGAGAGTGAGTATTGATTTTTTTATGTGTCAGCAAGAAAGCGAAGGTGTATTTCCCAAAATGTCAAAATGTTCCTTTCAGAAAGATGAATATAGTGTGATGTTTGAGCTCTTAATGGTCAATTGTGACATTTAGTTATCACCTGAAAATAAGAATCATTATGTTTTTGTTATCTTAGAATGAACCTTTTATATCTGATGTCGCAGGTCATCTTACATGGAGGTCACCCTGTTTCTACAGTAGGCTAGAAGGGACAAACCAAACACTGGCACTATGTAGGGCCATTAGCATTTTTTGTGCGTTCTCCTACACACTTGTAAGGGGAGGTAAGGGAGTTGCAATCTGCAGCGACACTGCTAGATGCTCCTAACTCTTACTGCTGGCTAATCCAGGTCTGCCTGTTGTTCAACAAATACTCTTCTTAAGACACTGGCTTTTCTTCAAAAACACCACAAAGAGCTTCACTCTTGTTCTCCACAATTGCATCGGATAACTATATAGAAAAGTGGCAAACAGCTGAGAGGCAGAGAGGCTGCGTGGGTGATGAGATGGCAGAGCCGAGGTTGAGTGCCGCTCAGGAATTCCCTTTGACTCGAGTGGAGAGCTGGAGGAGCAGACGCTGTGAAACAACTGCTGTGTGACTTCTTAATAACAAGAGGGTCAGGAGGAAAGAAACAAAGACGGGAAAAGTGTCTCAAAGATACATAACAGTCTGGTGGTATAGCACTTAAATGAAATATTTACATCAAATTATATCACCATGTCTACTTATTAATAATTCATGCTCAAAGTTTTTAGAATAACATTTAAGTCAGGCACATGACTAACTTATTTAATCCTTTTCCTCCACTTTCCTCCGCCTCTCCCAAGTCACTTTCTTTACTCCCACGTCTGCAATCCACTTGATAAAGAATATGTATTTCATCCCCATGAAGAGCCCATTAATTCTTTTCTTTGGCTCCCATCGAGCCAAATATTCAATCTGAGAGGAGTTAGAAGTCAAGGCTCAGGCTGACTCAACAGGTATAAAACTGACAAATGATAGACAAATCAATGGCCACAATAACCACAAACTAGCAGCTACAAGCAGCTGCAGCATAAACTCATGTAGTAATGAGAAGAAATGCTGTTGTTTCACCGTTCAACCTGTAGGGGGAGTTCCCTCTGCACATACTAATGCAGTAGGACTTGAAGATGGCACTGCTGTAAAGAATCAGTGCGTTCAGGCAGCAAAGGAGAGAGCAGAGCAAGTTGATTAAATTTGTATGTGCATGCTTCTGTACATAGAGGCAAAGGTACATCCAAATATAACCTCAAATTGAGTTCCGCTTGTTCTCCTAAGAGACCGCAGAATAACTTGTTGTTTTTAAATATAAATCACCTTGATAACTAAATCAATATGTGTCTAATACATTTAAAAATGCAGAAATATGAAAAACACATACACAGAGCAGAACACTGATGAACACACACAGAACCCTTTTGGTCAGCATTTCTCTGTGTTACATAACTGTCTGTCCCCTACATCAGAGACATTTTGGTGCTGTTTTAATCCACTGGCTTACCATTGCTGAGTCTTAGCCTGTGAGTGAGTGTGTGTGTGTGTGTGTGTGTGTCACACTCATTATGCATGCATTTGTAAACCCCCTACAGCTGCTAATAGATTCTCTATTCTTAAAGAGCTTAGACATGTAAGTGAACATGCAAACACACACAGACAGACTGAAAAAAATTAATGCACACACACACACGGTCAACTAATCAAGCAGATAATAGGTCTGCATGCTACGGAGTTGGGGGTTATATTTTTAGCTCATGGGAACAGCTCATAGGAAAAAGGACCATAATGAACAGCAAAAATAGTTAACTTTAATTTCTGAGAGTTCAATAAAACAATGTCACAATTATTAGTCATTTGAAAAACTTTTTTAGTTATATCTCAACATATTCAAGTAGAATCAATCAATACCATTGATACATTTAACCAAATAGCGCAAATTTCTCAAATAACATAACCTCACATGTAAACTTTACTTTTAAATTATTCATTACTAGTATATAGCAACATTTTTAAAGCTATTAATCCATATTTCAATAATACTGTAAAAGTAATTTCCCTTCACAAAAAAACAAAGCCACCAGCACAGTGTACACCCCATGTTCAAATGAATACATGTCAAATGTTTTATGCTTGAATCAATGATTTGTCATGTAAAGGGCCATGTTGGCAATCACCTGAATGAGTTCATCAAAAAATTAGGATTCGGCCTCCATGAACATTCACAACAAACTGGAAATGGTACCATTCTAGATACCTCTTAGTCCACCCGGAATCTCATAGTTTTCCAAGCAAAGTCAGAAGTTCAGGAATAACTTTTAAAAGGCAGTCTCCAGTGACATAATCTTTAAATTAAAACTCCTAAACTCTTCTGAAAATAACCATCTAATAAATTAAACTGGTTAAATATTCTGTCCAATATCCTTAATCACACTCAGAACTAGTCTCTCTTGTGCTTTTGGTCAGTCATGCTGAACGTAAAGCTTTACAGATTTTTTGATGATCATCAATCAGTTCGTGCTGATGATTCAAACAACTTCATCATTTCAAAAGTTTTTATGCTTGTGGACATGTACTCATGCTGACCTTCAACTTTAATCTTCCATAGGTCATGTCTTCCTCTCTGTCTCAGTCTGAATGGGCTCTTACCCTCTTATCTTACCAAGAGGGCCTAAGCCCCTCAATCCTCTCATCTCTCCCTGATGATGGCAGAGCCCTCAGAGACTCAGACCATCAAAGGCTCTGGAGAGGACGGCCAGAAAAGAGGAAAAGCACAATTTGGCAGCCTAATTTGGTTTGCCTGGGCTCTTTTTAAATTTGTGTGTGTGTGTGTGCACGCGGGTTTGTCTTTGTGTAGGGCAAACGCTAACAGCTCATCATAATCCCTTCATTCCCATTCCCCACCATGCCTGACTGCACCAGCCTCCAAACAATCCCCAGGAGCCCCAACAATACCTGCACCCAATATGGGATATAAATGAGTTACTGGAGAGGATCCCTGCTCCTGGAGCATGATCACTTTGTAAGTGATTAGTTACAATAGTGTTTGCTGGAATAGACTGTACAGAACAGAGCAGAGCAGCAAGCAGGATCCCCAGTAAACAAGATACCCTAATAGGATCTATGGAGTCCGTGGATGTTGTTGCATTAGTTAGTAATAAATAAAAGTATCTCAATGTATTCAGTACAATGCGTGGAACACGATATAGATAACATACTGTATATAGTGTATGTGTGTGTGTGTGGGTGGACACACATTTTGCATTCTTTTTCGCACAACAG
>NW_023339696.1:5672083-5677305 GCF_004916995.1 Morone saxatilis
GAAATAGTATGTAAACACAGGTGATGCCAATGACACTAATTAAGGTTCTGTTTCATTTAGTGTAGCAGAGCATTGCCGGTGAGCCAACACACACAACAGTAGCACCCTGACTCTGTTGGACCTGAATGGAACTGGACCTTAATTAGTATCATTAGTAACACCTGTGTTCACGTACCATTTCATGTCAAAATGGCTGCTGTCCACACCTGTCACAACCATTTTTGGTCTTTGGGTCCTAGTCTATTTAGAGTTCACACTGACTTATTACAAACAAACCTGTCACATGACATAATAATAAGTACCTCATTCATTAGACAGTTTTGGTTTATCAGTGCAAACTGGACTTATTAGGTAAAATCAATTATTCTGGTGAGTGACAGCATGTTATGCCATTATTCAAGGAATAGTTCCATATGTTGGGAAACATGCTTTGTCGCTCATGGCCAATAATTAGATAAGAAGATCAACACTACTCTGGTGTCTGTAACTATGTAGCTAGAGCCACCAGCAGGATAGCTTAGCATAAATACTGGAAACGGGGGGAAACAGCTAACTTGGCTCTGTCAAAAAAAAATCCCCTACAGCGCCTCTAGAGTTCATCGATCAACATGTTTTTTTAGTAGCGGCAGACAAATTGCGTTTGAGACAGGCTAGCTGTTTTCAGCCTTAATGCTAAGGGAAAGCTAATTGGCTAATGGTCGTAGCTTAATTTTTACTGTACCATGAGAGTGGTATCAATCTTCTCATGTAACTGTCAGCAACAAAGTTAATAAGTGCATTTCCGAAAAGATTCCTGTAACTGCGCTTCAGTTTCTTATTTTCCCAGTTGGTTGTGAGAGTATATATGAAAATACATGGCTATTAGCGTGAATCAAAACCATACCATATCTGTTATTAATAACAATAGTCGGTTCGGATGTAGCAGCAGCACAACATTCGCAGATAATGGCACGTTTACTTTTGCTTTTGAATTAGTGTAAATTGCAAGGTTTATGATATTCAACTGATCTGCTTTGAATTTGCCCCAGCTTTCATATGAAAGTGGATCTTTTTGTACCTTGTTGCATTTATTTGGTTCACACCAGAGTTCAAATGACAGTATTCTCAGTATTCTTTCTCTACTTGTTTCTACCCTTTGTGGCTTCAATACTTTGTCTCATTTTCAAGCTCACTTTAAAAATTTAAGTCAATGACAACCAACACCATAAATGAGCAGTTGCAGGTACAGTTGGACCCCAGTTGTGGACTCCACTTGGCAAGGAGATGATGTATGCTACTCCAGACCTCTCTAAAAGGGTAAGAACAAGAGGGTTGGGGTTTTAAAAAAATCAATGATCTGTGGGTGGAAGAGAGCAATGTTCAGGAGGAGACAGACTGGATTCCTGAGGATGTCCCCAGAGACGAGACAGGAGGGGTAAGTGAGATCATGGGATCACAGGAGGGGAAGCAGGTGCAGAAGGAGACGGCAACTCTGGAGTTTGAGAGGTGAGGTGGTGCAGATCCTTCCCAATAACCCCAAGGACATGCACATGGGGGATGTCTCGGAGACTTTCAATGAGCTGGAGAGTTACGGCAGTCATCCTTCTCCTGTGCACCATGTAATGGTTCTCACTTACTATGCTCTAATCATCTGAGAGTGCTCGGTCAGATGATTAATCCATGTGCTCTGCATACTGACCTGTCCTGTTGTTCATGACCTTTTCCTTTAAGCTAGCCAGGATGCTATTGGTGGAGGTCAGCAATTGGAGATAGCTTCATGATGTCCTGAAGACCATCTACTCAGAGACCTGCCACAATAGCAAACACCCTGGAGCTGGGTAAGGGCCAGGTTATACTTTCATACTACTGTCCAACTATGTTTATAGAGGTTCTGAATGTCCACACTTCAATGTAAAAAAGCCGACTCTAAGGGAAAAAGCAGATTAAAGTAGTTAACACTAAAACACTAAAATAAGGTGGAGAATGCAGTAGAATTAAAAAGGTGAAATAAGAAATGACCTATGAGAAATAGAAATATACCCCTCTCCCCTGCCCTCCACAGTTACACTGTCATTCTGTGGGAAACACTGTATATTTGTTAAGTTCTAAGCTGCTCCCACTAACCAGCGTAGGCTGCTGTGGTTTAAGTTGTGTCTCTAAGAGGGAGAGAGTGGGATATGTTGCACACTTTTCCTGCCAATAAATAGTTGTCAAATCATGATTCATATCTTAATTTTAGTTTATGTTGTTAAGAATAGTTAAATAAATAAGGCTACATGATAAACAGATGGCTTCAAATAGACCCAGTAATTAGTATTGGTCGATACTGCTTCCAGTGATTGGTGATCAGCCCCAAAAAACCCTAATCGGAGCACCCTTAGGTCCCACAAGGTCCTGCATGATCTCAGCTGCGGGTCTCAGCTTGCATGACTCAACCTTGAGAAGTCTTTTATAAGTGGATAGCCAAAGTGGGAATTAAGTATAGCAGGGCACTGAGTAGCGATGATAATGCGCCTGAGTCTGGTAGCAAGTAGAGGTAAAGATCAACAAGGTACTATCTAAAAAGGTACAAATGGGACACTGGGTTGCTCCTGCTCAAGGAAGGTTACCCAGTTACTCCACAAGCTAAAGACTCATGAAGGAACTGGGGAGTGTCCTGTGGGCAGACTCTACCCAAAGTAGCAGGTGGGCGCAGCTTTACGCTAGGTCCAGAATGGCAGGCCTGGATTGAAAGGAGAGGTGGATATGCACAACACAGAAATGAATCAGATGAACTGGAGCAAAAGTGCTAAGAGAGGAGGACGGAGTAGCTGTCTCCATGACAGCAGTGGTTTATTATCAGGCTTTCAGTGCTCGTCAGTGCTGTTTAAGTATGGTTCATTCTGTGGGGAGTTTGCATGTTTTCTTTGTGTTTATGGGGTTTCCTCCCACAGTTAATAAGCATGCGGGTCAGGTAACTGGGAAACTGAATCCCTGTAGGGACGAATGCAACCTATCCAGGGGGTTTCATTGCCTTTGAACCAAATAATTCTGGGATAAACTCCAGACCCTCTGTGACCCAGAAAGAAAAAAATGATTAATGCGTGTATTTGATGTTTTCTTTATCTTTAGTTTCTTTACTTTAATGGTCTGAGGTGCTTATGTATCCCTCTTTATTCTAATTTTGTCTTGTTTTACCTTTTGTTCTGACAGCAGTTTCCTTAAATACAACCTCTCTCTCTTCCTGTACAGTCCAGGTTGAGGCCACGTGTTGGCCCAGCAGGAGTCGGTCAGTCAGGTTGCTGTAGCAGGTGTTTCGGTGACAACACGGTTCAGTAGCTAAGGCACCGAAGATTACGTAAACCCCAAGCTCACTGCCAGAAAACTGCAAACAAGGGAGTAATGCTGACAAAGGCTTGCTTCATCATAACAGATTACACCTACATAATGCATGTGTCTGTGTGTGAAAGAGAGAGAGAGATGAGAAATGAGAAATGTTTTCTTTCAGAAAATGTCATTATAAACCGTTTTAATCTAGTTCAGTCAGTGATGGTGATTTATCAAAAATCCTTGAATCTCTGCTTTTCAAAAATAAGCTTTAGTCAAATGAGTTGGTGAATTTTGTGTTTGTGGCGAAAAAAAGACAAAACAGACAGATGCAGCGTCCCGACATAATAATTTTGTCATTGTGGGCATTTATATATTTATTTATTTTTTGCTTCTGAATAGACTGCTGTGTTGGCTACACAATGAACAGATTGCAAAACCAAAATAAAGTGCAAACTATTTAGTCACTCAGTTTGAATCACACCTTCCTGAATAACTGTGAATTTTTACCAAAACTATAAAGAAACAAGTCCTTCCAAATCAAACTTTTTTAATTTCAAATTATGTCTACAAGGGTGTCGACATTATGAAAACAAATGTAATCATCAAACAGTAAATGAAAACAACACACCCCACACATAGACTTAGATTAAAACAGTCCTACAAAGAACCCTGTAAGGTAAAAATATGGAAAAATGCTCATTAAAGAAACAATGTCAGTCAGAAGTGTAGGTGTGCAAAGGTGGGCAGACAATGGAATATAAACAAAATACGAACTTGATAAGTAAACCTAGAACAGGGACATAACCATCATCTCAGTCTGTGTAGACAAGGGCAACCAGTATGGACACTGCCCATGTTCTCCAATAGGTTATTAATGCAGATGGAGATCATAAACTTGTACATCTTATTGTACTATAAGGATTTAAGATTGATTTATCTAGTATGTTCATACCTGAGTAATGTTTTTATTACCACATTAACGTTAAATATTGTGGCTGTACTGTGAAAACCACATGTCTCCAAAAGATAATGTATAAAACCAGCCCTGCTTTCAGTTTTGTGACATTTTACATTTTTCAGATAATTCAAAGCTTTATTTATCTTAGGAAAAATTTGAGAATATTCTCAACCCATACAGGAACTCTTTCCTCAGTTTATCTAAAAGATTAAAAATCCCCAATTTTCGATGGCAACGAATTACATGCCTTTAGAAAAAGAAAGGTCCATTCACAAGGATTTGTGTTTGGATATTACCACATTACAAGCTTTGGGTAATAGACCTTCAAGTATAAAGGGCAGGTATGAAGTTCAGGTCCTCCCATTTCAAAGAAGTAGAGATCACAAAAAACCTCTACCTACAATATTCAACCCTGTGTTCATGACACAGTTTACCAGAGTGAATTCAATCTTCCACAGGAATAGTAGCGTTGTTGTGGCAGGGTGTCTGATGCTGAAGCAATAAGCTACAAAGTTAATCACATATTCAGGTATACAGCAAAGTGAAGCTAGAATGGGAAACACGTGTTTACATCCATGACGGATACAGAAAGAATCACCAGTTTCAGGTTCAAACCAGAGATCAGGCAGCATTACAGCTGGAAAGAAGAGGCCACCTACGCTACCACAAAGGTTGTAGATGGATTTTATTACCAATATGTTGTCAATGAATTCTGGAAAAATTGTAGAAGGATGTAAATGGTTACCAAGCAGCTCCAGACAACGAGGTCCTGTGCTGTGTAAGTTTAACTGTATACACACAGAGAAGAGGACATTTTAAAAGTTGAGTGTAACATTTAGGAGGATCTATTGGCAGAAATGGTGTATATTAGTGTATAATCAACTGAAAATAAGAAGTCTTGCGTTCTCGTTACCTTAAAATTAGTTTTTTTTATCTAGAGGCGGAGCAGATCCTCTTCTACGGAGTCCGCCATGTT
>NW_023339696.1:5677324-5679134 GCF_004916995.1 Morone saxatilis
TGTTTCTACAGTAGCCCAGAAACCAAAACACTGGTGACATTGTCTGTTTGTCCCACATGCTTGGAATGGGAGGGTGAGGCGAGGACACTGCAATCAGCAACTACACCGCTAGATGCCACTTAATCCTACACACAGGACCTTTTAAGTAACTGACAGTAGTATTGATATTAAATCAGTACTAAGTTTCAAACATGACAAAACAATTATCATGTTACTACGCAATCTGTAAAATCACTTCACACCACAGCAGGTACATTTTTAGGTTTTTAAGTACCGTTTAATTTTGAAAATGATGTTGTTATTGTTGACTGCCGCCTACTCACCACTTATAAAATGAGCAGTTGGTCGCTCTTTGTTTTGTCAAATTTGGCAACATCTCTGCTGAGTGGACCATGGCTCAGACACTTGTTGACCAATCTTGCTCTGTGACAAACTTATTACCACGGAGTAGCTTAATGGGCTGCTACCAGTCCACACTCCATACTGGAGGTCCGTGCTGGACTCTCTGGTTCCCAAGCCCCTACAAACTTAGCTATTGTCGTCCACAGATAGTCACGTCACAGCAGAAAACACTTCTATGCAGAGCCTCCCTGGGAAAGCAAAATTCTGCTAGGGGGCCCGCCAACCTGACCCATAAACCCTGTAAACTATTTAATTGCCACACAGTCACACCTGATGTCCCAGTGCTCCCACTACAAGTCTTCCTCCTTTAAAACAGTTTGCTACATCTGTCAAGATGTCTAAGAATGTCTAAGAATTACTAGATCTATAGAGAACAGAATGAGGTATATACAAACAATATTTGTTCAAAAGAATATGTTCTATAGAATATTAAGTGAATATTAACATTGTAGAAAATATTAAACATAGAAAATAATTCAAACTAAAAACTAAGATTTTGTTTTGCTGCCTTGTAATTAGTCCGCACAATATTATAAAATTAGCTTTGTCTATATAATTAACATACACCGATCAGCCATAACATTACAAGCACTGACAGGTGAAGTGCTGCTTAAGCCTCAATATCTGCATCAGGTCCATTCAAACTGGTTATCTTTTCTGAGCTAAACATTGCTGTCCGTTGGTGTTTAACAAACGTAATAGTTGTATTTCACTCACAGAACAGCTCTGGAAGACAGACAGACAGACAGAGAGCTGCACTGTCAGCTGTTAGTGAGACAGACAGAGTGGAGAGATTCACAGCAAACTGCACATCAACTTAACCTTACCGTTATTTGCTGACATCAAACTTGGAGAAAACACACATTTATGTGATTCTTGTTCCAACAATTCACTTTCATGGTGTTTTTTTCCCCTCTTTCTGTCGAATAGTGCGTTCATCCTCTCATCAAAGTTGTAAACACTGAACAACCGCTTTGAAAATGCGGGGGAGGCGTGGCCCTTGCCAGAATTTTGCAGGGCCATAATTATGGCAGCTGTGCATAGTGAGCACCAGGATCTTGCCTATGTGTGACATGTATTTTATTAATATGGAGCGACTTTAAAATACAGGTGAAGCATTG
The DNA here is from genome assembly GCF_004916995.1 of Morone saxatilis. NCBI lineage: Eukaryota > Metazoa > Chordata > Actinopteri > Moronidae > Morone > Morone saxatilis. The sequence continues at coordinate 5,678,848 of NW_023339696.1, forward strand.
TTTCTTTCTGTTCCCCTTCATTTTATTAGTGAATCAGGATATGTATATAAATATATATATATATTTTTATGAGGATTTCTGAAATGGGTGTGAAGACCATAACTCTTTAATTCTGTGTTGACTTTGACATCAAGAAACTTAAAATAATTTATGCAGGCAAAATTACAGTATTATTTTTTTCAGTGATATCAGGTTTGAATTATAATTGTATGGTAATTAATAACAGAGACGTATGTAAAGGTTCCAAATTAATTATCTCTGTGTGTCTCCCTCTCTATCTCTCTCTC
>NW_023339696.1:5679180-5679429 GCF_004916995.1 Morone saxatilis
CACACACACATATACACAAAACATCTGGAATTGACAATATAATTTAGAGCAAGTTAGACAAAATTGCTTACATACAGTTTAATGCGACAGATGTGTGTGTGGTGGTGGTGGTTCATTATGTTTCTGATGATGCTAGTGGCTGTGACAGATAACAGATGTGACAGCTGTTTGACAGGTATATACAGTAACTGTGAGCATCTGGGATTTACAGAGTCAGTATTACTTTTTCTTTGACACACACACACACAC
>NW_023339696.1:5679529-5703074 GCF_004916995.1 Morone saxatilis
CATTTTTCCTGGCTTATTTTCAAACAGCACTGAAAGGTGTGTGTCATGAATACACCTGCTCAGTGTTCAAATGGAAAACCGCAGGGTGCTGATGTAAGACGCCTTCTATATGACGCCAACTCAACATCATCACAGTAGTTTCTGAGTCAACCCCATTAAAGACCTTCCTGTATAATTGACAGGTGAGTCATCTTGACCTGATTTTGGTGGAATTCAATGCAATTTCCCTCAGTTTAGTTTTGCACTATTGTATTTTTTCATAGGGCACCTTAAGACCACAGCTTTATACATTCAAGCCTTTCTGCTTAAGTGTTACAAAGAATGTGAATGCATTGTAATTTCTTCTGTAAAATTATTGGGTTAATTCCACCTTGGACTGGTATTGTAAAATAATAAATTACTTACACTTTACTACCTAAGCAGACAGAGCTTTCGATGCTTTACAAATCTACCTCTCATTCACACACACTGATGCTTGTATCGGGAGCAATTAGGAGGTTCAGTGTCAAGCTCAAGGAGAACCAGAAACCCTGTAATTAATGGACAACCTACTCTACCTCCTTATCACACAGCCACCTCATACTCATATAGGCTCAGTACAATAGTATCAATACAATGGAAAATCCTCAGGCCTTTTTTTTATTACACTAGAACTTGTAACATAAAATCTGAAAATATTAATCATAACCTCAATTAAAGCTTAAACCCTTTTGATTTAGTCTGTCTAACTCACGACTTAACTTGAGTTTCAGATTCAGAAGAGTTTTGAAGGGCATGCTGAAAAGAGTCCTTATATTGACCCTGATGACATCCACTTCCACAGTTCAAATCTGATTAATACCTCTTCCTCTCACTCACTCTAAATATTTCCTCCTTTATACCGCAAAGGCTTTTTTTTTTCAAATCATGTTTGCATTATAAGACCAGTGAATCACTATTACCTGTCATCACGATCCCAACCTCTCTAATCTCTAGTGCTTCAATGAGTAGACCCCCCCCCCCCCCCCCCCCTCTTTCAATGCAACTGTCACTACAACATGATGAAAGTAAAGTCTGGGGATTATGTTACGAATTGTCTTGCCCGTGATTATAGACGGAGAAGCAGGCGTGTGAGGTTAAGCAAAGGACAGACGTCTGATAAGAGCTAGAGTGGTCTCTGTGTCAGGAATTAGCTGCAAACATACAACCTCCCTGGAGAACAGAGAGAGCTCCTCCTGGAAAGGGCAGATGAGGAAGGATAAAAGGATAGAGATAAGTAATAATGGAGGAGATTACTGTAGTTGGGATTTATATAATGCAGGAGAATATTGAATGAAGATTAATAAATTCAGAAATTCTGTCAGATATTAGAATATTATACACCAAAAGCTACATTTCTCCACTGCTTTTTAAGGAGGTTTCTCGTCGAAGGTTATGATAAAATCTCCAAAACCATTTTTAGTGGAACAATGACTATAATAACAACGACATGGCCGCCGGGTGGTGTGTCCCTCCAAATTACCTGCTAGGTGATCCTGAGGTGGGGCCGTCACTGCTGATTACAGCCCCACCACTGACCGCCTCATTTCCTCTCTCACATCGTGGATACTCTGAGCAGACTTTGGCAGTATACCGCCTGTTAATCCTGGCTGCAGGGAGACACGCTCATTTACACACTGACACACACACACACACACACACACACAGAGGCTAAGAATGCAAGCAGTCATGCATGATGTACTTGGACGGCCGGGAGATTAAAACATCAGACGAAGATCCCGGTCTTACTTCCATACAAAAGGAAATTATAGGCACCGTCAATTAATTTCTAACTCCACATATACAAGTGAAAGTGGAGATGAAAAAAAATCTGCCTTTCTTCTTTTCAAGCTGAGCCAAGGTGATTGGTAGCCCCGTAACTTTAGCGCTGGCATTTACAACTCATAATGAACAGCATAAGTAGAGTCTGCCCTGTTACAGTCAGCTTAACAGTTGAATAATACGACTGTATTTCATCTCTTGATGGGCATACAGCAGGTGGCCAGATCCTATACACTGCTCTCTGTGCAGCTAACCTTTAGTATCACAGTGTAAGATATTCATCAACCCTTTTAGACCTTTTCACCCTGCTCGATTGTGCCTCTTCTTTAGTCTAACTTCCTCTCTGCTCTAATACACACACTAACTTCCCCTCAAACATTCATTATGTTGCAGCGGTGTCTTGAGTGGAATGTACATCATTAGAGGAATTGAAAGCGACGCTCTCTGAGGAGCCATCCACAGCACTTTTACCATTGAACCTGGGACCACACTGTCAGCACTCTGCAGTGTGTGTATGTGTGTGTGTGTGCATGAGGGCTTGAGTACATTTGTGTAATCTTGTTCCAGCAAACACATAAACAAACATCTCTACCTGTAGATCAGAAGAAAGAGGCAGACATTTACTGCATCAGGGAGCAGAGAGAACCAGGAAAGATTCTGGTAAAATGAAAAGCAAAGAGGCACAAACCACAGTTTGAACTCTGTGTTTGGACCCCTGCTGCCACTGTGCTTCATCTGCAGACCTTTCACCAAATCATTTTTCACTTCCACAAGTTTTCTCCCCATTTATGGGGCCATGCAGAAACAGCGTGGGGGTGCCAGTAGCAATTATAGTTACTGATAATTTACTGATTATTTTCCTGATTAAAGGTACCCTGTGGACTTTTTCGGTAAGCAAGCAAAAGTTATGTTTACATTCAGTGTTATACAAATCAAAACACCCTGTGTGTGTCCTGGAGGTCTAACAAATGTTTTGAACATTTTGAAACGTGCATTGATTACACAATTAGCTAACTGGCTAGCATTCTTCTTCTTCTCTGCCATATCCATGTGTGCATGTGAATGACTCCCATTCACATGCACAAGCCCTGGCGCCTACTACCTTAAAGATGGTGGGCCAACATTCAAGGCATTAGTATCATTTGATTCTTTATTATTCTTTATTATAAATTAGACGACATTACAGTTAGAGACGTCTTTTTTTCCTCTCGATGCTGTGTTTTCATCTCTGGTGAGAATTAGCGAGGTCAATGTCTGCTGGTATCACCATCCTGATTGTGTGCAATAATTATCCTTTCCTAGGTAGGCTTAGCTATCAGAACAAATACAAGCACAGCAGAGAACACAAGTTTTGATACTTAGATGCTGAAAACCCTTCCAAGAGTCTGAAGGCTATTATACTGATAACCCCCCCCCCCCATGTTTAATCCAAGTCAGGGGCCAGGGTACACAAGACAAACAAAATGGGGGCGCACTCATAAAAAAACAATGCTGATCCATAACACTACTAGAGGTCATAAACTCCACAGGGTAGCGTTAATCGATGAATTGTTAGGTCTGTAAAATGTCACAAAAAATGAAAAATGCATGTCACATTTTCCTAATGCCCAAGTTGATGTCTTTAAATGTCTTGTTTTGTTCCACCAGCAGCCCAAAACCCAAAGATAATCAATTCTCAGTGATATTTAACAGAAAAACCAGACCCAGAAAAAAACTTTTTTTGTTTGCTAGAAAAATTACTTACAATTAATCGATTAATCAGCTCTATAGAGTCAGCAATGTTTATCATGATCTCATTTTTTTTTGAGCATGACTGTGATTCAGTGTATTCACAGAGATCAGGGTGACTACAAAGTACGGGATGGCTGGATGTACACACCTCGCTTAACCAGGCAGCGAGCAGATGGACACAAAAAGTGAGTATTGCCTTAAAACATGATCATCTACCCCAGGCCCCTGTAAGTGTTTCGTCAAAGGGAGGACAGTTATACGATAGTCAGTCTCCTTACTGAGAGCCACAGAGGCTCGGCCTAGTTAAACCAACCTGGCTTTCTTCCAGCAACGGTTAATAAACTCAACACGGATGCGAGAAATGGTAGCAATATGCAGCAGAGGAGCACAAACACACATCAATACGTAGAATCACACACACAGGTGACAATGCTTCCCACGGGGCACATACAGTTATAAAATTAGAGATAAAAGAAAAAGCCCTGCTGTCGACTCGTGTCCTTTTGCTCTTTTGATCACTCTCTAAAGTGGAGAAACACATACAGTAGAACTGAAATCCATTTTGTCTAACATACTATATTTTAACTATAATGAGAACAAGTTTATGGTCAGTAGCTGATTACACTACATGCACCATTGCCCTATTTCCTTCCCTCAAGCCCCATATACAGTACAGTATCCCCCAATTACTGTACATGAAGACCCTGTGAGATTGCTTGTGGCTCAGTCCATTAGTGTGTAAAGTATGGGTGGGGAAGGGAGGACTGCATCATTATGCTTTCAAAGAGCAGAGCGTGTGCGCACTCTGCACTAATCAAGGAGTTGTAATTGATGAGAATCCTGAGCTGCGTCTGCATCAAAGGTTACACACTCTCGACAGTACGAGCAGGATGAAAGCAGCATATTACTGTCAGCTGCTCCTTCTTTATCAGTGGAGAGGGAGCAACATCCTCAGCTGGTTGGATTAAAGCTGACTGCATTCAACCAGCTGAGCTCAATCGGACTGCATAAAGGGACAATACGTATTAGTACATAAACTAAAAATCCAGTGTTTCCTTACATTATGCAACCTTTTTCTGAACCGTGGCTACTGTGGCCACTGTTGTCATTCACAGAAAAATTATAGCCATAGCCACCATATGCTAATGGGCACACCAGACCAACGAAAGACTATTTCAGTGTCTTATTTCTTATGAAGTTGTTATTTCTTCTTTCAAAAGTTACATAGTCTCACTGTAATGATAATGATAATTGGGTAATTTAATCCTTTATTTTGATGAATTTTGTAAAGTCTATTTAGACCCGAGTGCTGTAAACTAAATAGGTGGTTCACAAACCTTTTTAAACCACGGCACCCCTTTACAGCATTTCCCCCCCAATGCCTCCCCTCTGTGCAACACCACATTCATCTGCAAAACTTTGACAACCACTGCAGCTAACGGCATATTTAATAATGTTTACAGCGATTTTAGAGGTTTATTCTAGAGACTTGTTACATTTGAAAATGTAGTTCATATAAATGCCACTTTTTTTATGTGATGAAGTGATTATAAGGAACAGTAAAAAACACAAGAATTACATTTGACAACCTTTTTAACACTTGATAATTGAGATATCACTCAATGCAAGTACCTGTGAAATAAAATATAGATAACATACATTATTATACATTAATTATATAATTATTATATATATATAATTTATTGACAAATCTAAAGCCTGGTGGAGCAGAGTATTAAACACTTATTAAGTGTGTGTTTACATCCATTTATGGATAACTGTGGGAACGGAGGTCAGGTTTGTATACATGCACCCAGTTCCACAATGACTGAGATTAATAAAACAGAACCATGTGTATGCATAGCCTAGAGCATGTATGCATATTTATACCTTGGTGCGAGTTTTAGTCATGATTCTACAAACAGTTATATGCATCTGACCCCTGATTGGACGTTGAACTCACTCTACAAATAGCATCACTCCTCTTTCTGTTTTTTCTTTCAGTCAGACTGTCTGTCTGGAGTAATCTCTGATGACCTTTATATCCCATCCCTTCTGTGTCCACTAACAGTATTTGTGTCTAAGACCTCACACACACAGAGACAGACACACACACCAGCACAAACAGCTTTAGCTGCAGTGTGGCAGAGATTGACCCCAGGACGTTCTGGGTGTTTCTATTGAGCTTTTGATTCTTGCGTTGTTAAATGCATCTGGGGTCTCAAAAGACATGAATGCACTGAGCGCTATAAGATAATGAAAACTCAGTGGATCCTTATGACTGATGGCTGCAATCAACTCACCACAATGAAAAATGGATCGCACTGAGAAACGGAGCAGCGCGATAAAAATATCACACCGCGAAATGGACGGAAATGTGTCATCCTGTCATCCAAAAGTGGTACATGGATGGCGTCTCTGTGGAGAGCCGAGTCAATCACCTCCTGTTAAAAATGACAGGCAGGGAGACAAAACAAATTATGTAGACGGAGACATGTGGCTGACAGGACGCAGAGGAGTGGACCAGACTGACAGATACATGGGAACAAGAGGAAAAACAGAGTGGCAGAGTGGTGAGATCACCACGTTACTGTTGATGGATAGATGGGAGACTGATTTACAGGTAAACAGATGGCATAGGAGCAGACAGGTGAGTGGGTGGCTTGATGACCAAACCAGACCAGGAGGACAGATACACACACACACACACTAGTCCAGACAGTCAAAAGGCAGTTAAAGAGGCACTGCAAACTTAAACATGTTTTTTGAGTTTTAAACTAAATTACATAACTGTACTGCAATTTCATGGATTAATAATGGTTCAATATGCCATCTACTGTATTAAAGCACCCTGAACCTTGCAATACCAATGCTGACATAGACTGAACCATTATCTTCATTGCATTTAAACAAAAAATAGTGTAAACGCTACTTTAATCAGAGGAGGGCGGCGCACCTCCCCTTTGAGTGGGAATCTGTGAAACCGCTGCACTCAGTTGTCAAATATATACTGACCGTGACACATCATACACTTTGGGTGGCTGTAGATGCACCACCGGACACAACTTCCTTTTACAAATGTCGCAGCCACTCCCCCTACAGTGGCCGTCATTTGCATGTCTCTGATGCTGTTTTTAAATTTTCTAGGAGGGAGGGAGCTAGCCGAATAAGGGGTGCAGTTACACTTTAATGCTTCACCATTACGTCAGAAATAGAATGACAATCAGCCGCTGTGACATCTGGGGTCACATGTCCAGCCCTGGGTTAACTACTAGCACTAATAATCGGCTTGGACAAAGAAGACAGGCTTAATGAAGGCTAAGCCACAGTTGCAGCTTCTCCCAGTGGTCTGCTGTCAAAGGTTAGAGGTTTAGCAGTGGGACACAGACACAAACAAACTCTAAACAAAGCGGAGGACACACAAATTGCAGGGGAGTATAGAGAAATATAGGGCTGGTAGCATATGTATCTGAAGTGGCTATACTTGTAACATGTAAATGTTTTATTTCTTTTTAAAGAGTTGTGCAAAAGTAATGCTGCATACAGCATATCTCTAGTGTTTTATTCAAAAAAAAAGAAAAGAAAGAAAAAAGGAAAGGTAGTATGAGAGAGGGAATGGAGAGATGAAAAAAGGAGGATAAGAAGAACAGAAAAAGCGAACAGGGGAAACGAGGGGAAGAGAGATTTCCTGTCCCATCCAAGGGCATGGCAGTGTTCATGTTCTCAGTTGGCACCATCTGCTCCAGGAGCATGTCAGCCTGCCAGTGAGGAGAACAGTACAAGCCTCCGCCAAAAAATGGCGTAACACCGATGCCACCATGACAAACCAACAAAAACATCACACCGCACACACACACACACACACACACACACACACACAGACACACACACACATCAGAGAGCGGTGCATTAATTCTGCTCCAGCGAGTGTCTGCAGCAGAGTTCCAGCTATTAAAAATCTGCAATCTCTCCGGGTCTGCAGATATCTGTGAGACAGCACATTTTCCAGGGGAGGGTAACGCGATGATGTGAAATAAGTAAATTTATCCAGGAGAAATGAATTAAGATGATACGGTCTTCTGAGTTGTATCCAGGTGCGGCGAGGAGAGCATCGGGGGCTGGCGGCTGGCTGAGTCAGGCCCGGGGTGACAGAGCATAAGAGCACCCGTGAGGGACCGGCAATGTGTGGCAATGTGCTACAGTCAGCTCAACTGCTTGCTTGTCTCGGGGTGTATTTCTGTGTATGTGCTGAGTTTGCACGGGTGTCTGCATGTGTGTTTTTTGTGGCTGGTCTGCGGTGTGTAGACAGGGAGTCCTGAGAGTTTGTGCGTTCCTGCTGCAGAGTTTGTCTACAGCTGGGAGGAGGGTAATGAAGCGAGGTGCACCAGCCCAACACCAACACGTTTAGCACACGCACACACACACAAGCACAAGTTCTCAAGCAAATACTAAACTCCAAGTGAGCTGTCGTGATGGATATTGGAGGAATGAGTGACATGAATACATAGCAGTCTTGTAAAGATGCAGTCGTGTCATTTGTCTGCATCCACACAAATCTGTCATATAAATGGAAACACACACACACACACACACACACACACATTACTTTGACCCACCTTTGCTATCACATACTACAGTAGACAATACAGTCAACCCAGATATCAGCTGACATTCACCGCTTTGTAGAGGACTGGAGGCATCTGTCTATTATGAACAAATGTCTAGAAGGCAGAGAAATGAATTGCTTGTCAACATGTTCAATATATTCTAGCAGATGGACACTCTATCACTCTCTGGACCTTGTCGCTGAGTGCTTAGAAAAGCCTGACCTACACTGACCTCAGTGATTGTTACAAGCCTCCTGACAAGCAAAGACAAAGGGGAAGGACACAACTATGTAGAAGAGATGCTTACAGTGTCAACTGTGGTAACAGCATTGCTGTTGTTTTATGGGACAGATTCACTGAAATTACCAAAAACATATTTTCTCACTTAACTACTTTTTCAAAACTGTGACCACCAGAAATGAGATTCAGTTAACCTTTGTTGCATTGGGGTGGAGGCAGCCTAAATGGTAAACGGACTGCATTTAAATAGCACTTTTATCCAAAGTGCTTTAAAATTTGCCTCTCATTCACAGATTGATGAATGAGGCCAGGACATGGTGGTGTGAAGCGATTGTAGTGAACCACAGTGAGGTGTTGTGAACGCAACCCCGGTAGTCAGCAAAACTCCTCCCCTAGCTCCTCCCCCTGCCTAGGTGCAGTATAAAAGGCCTCAGCTGGCTCAGTTTAGCTGGCACATTAGCCTCTTGCTGGTTCCTGGTGTTGGTTGCCTGCTGAAGGTGATGAGTAGGGTCCCCATTTTGTTTCCCCCAACTAACAGGTGCCTTTTTGTGTTTTAGGCTCACCTGCTGCTGTTCTGTTTTGCTTTGTTTTTGTTAGGGTTCCCTTTTATTTTCTTTAGTTTATTTATTAAGTTTGTTTACTTTAAATATATTTCTATTATTTTGCTTGAGTGTATGTTTTGAGATTGTTTAATTATCAATGGGATTGTTGGTTTTGGTTAACTTTTGATTTTCTTTGTTTCAGGAGTGCCTTTTCTTTTGTTTTCTTTTTTGGTGCGGCCTGGGTGTCCTCAGGTGGGTTGTTAGGCACTGTGGTGGAACCTCACTCCTGTCGCATGCAAGTAGGCACTGGGGCTTTTTTAGTGCATGTTTTGTTGTAGTGTTCGTAGTGTTTTTCCCCCAGACTAGTGAGATGGAGTACTTCACCAGTAGTCGGCCCCCACTGAGGCCCCAGCCCACTGATTTGAGTTTATCATATGTATTTCATTAGTTTTAGCACTGTTTTATAGTTGGTTTCTTTTTAGATCATTTTTGTAATAAAAACATTTGTTCTATTTTACCTACTGTCTCTGCCTCATCAGTTTCGAACCTGTGCCCTTTCAAAGAATTTGGTTTTCATATCCTGGGGTGCAAGTCCCCAGGTGGCGTTGTCGGTCCCTAAGTTAGTTCCTTCTGTTGGTTATCATAGTTCCCTCCCCTTTATTTACAAATAAATTCCACTCCTCGCCACACAAGCATGCCATAAACCAGTGACCGTGCCATACTAGGTGTGCACGCAAGGTGCCGGTCTAAGCAACTCAGGGTTCAGTGTTTTTTGGAACGTGGACAGGTAGGCAGTTAGTGGATGAACCTATTTACCTGCTGACCCTCAGAAACCCATACTAACTGCTAAACATCCACAGTCCTCCATCCTACCAACTCACCCATAGTATCTGCACGGCTAAATACCACAAATACCAAAGTTAAATGGAAGGAAATGTAAAGACAAGAGGCTGACTAAGATAACAGATTTGAAAATGCAGAACTAAATATTGTACAGAATGAAGTAATTACAGCTAACTTCATAAGTATCTGCAACATTGAAAGAGTATGCACTCCTACTGTCTGCAGTTCTTTTTGTGTTTTCATGAATGAAAATACAGTACAATATAATACTATTAAGGAAGAATATAATCTACTTATTGTATATCTACCTATGGGGCTGATATCTTCTAACTAGACTATCTTTCCTCCCCCTCCTCTGTCCAGGTCTCACCCATCCATAGGTGACACTTAGCCCTATTAGGAGAGAAGCAGTGCATAAACAATTTGTCTGTGAAGATTTATTAAGCAGAAAAGCATGACATTCACAACTGGCTATCATGATTCATAGCACACGACGAGCTGCTGCCGGTGTGCTTCTGTGGTGTCACTGCAGTGTTTTCATTTCCCTGCATGCTCGGCAACCATATCTAAGATCCAGATGTCGAATTAAATTATGCTGACTTATAACCACCTACAATGTACATATGTATAATGCTATTACTATACTATTTCCCCATTTCTTTATACTCAAACCTCCAACAGTTGAGTTGGCAGCATCACACTTATTTGACATGTCTGTAGAGAACAAGGGAAACAGAAGATGAGGCTTATTGCTTTCTAAGAATCCCTCTAAGAAACTGGAAATGAGAGACACGGGCAGTTTGAGACCATGCACAAAAGTTACCATTACTACAGGACTGTATTACATGAAAAATACAAATATAGACAACATGTTAGTCAGGTAAGGTTATTACATTTTTTCCCTTTTTTTTTATTTTAAAGTACATGATGGATGTGACTGTGTGCTGCAGTTTTGCATATGGGTGCTTTTTACATTAGCAAATAACATGACGGCACTCTTGATAGTGATACTGAGGTTGCTGCATCATTTATGTGGATGTATGTTTGTGTGAAACAAGTGAAATATATCACTATTTTGCCAAACCTCGTATTAATGAAGTTATTTCCATACCACTGATGCAGAAAATGGGCGGACTATCTCAAAGGTTCACACTCCTCCCACGGTCAGCTGATGGCTCTGACCCTGGCCCCTTCTCCCATAAGCACTCTCTTTATAGATCTGCCACTGAAACCCAGAGAGAAACCCAATATATTCCCCCTCTCATATCTATCCACTACAATCACTACCGATCTCCCCCTGGGCTGCAAATTATCGAGAGAAACGCCAACGACTAGCTGAGCGGTAATTTGTGGAGCAGTGGACCCTCATCCCTTTGACCTTCTCTCCCTCTCTCCTTCTGAAACAGCCAGCCTCTCTCCCATCAATTCTTCTATTTAATTTTTTTCTCCCCCACCTGAATGTCAGCCCCTTTTCTTTATTTTTTCTCTCACTTTTCCCTCAACCTTTCCTTTCTCTCTCTCTCTCCATCCTCACTCTCCTGTAATGATTTACACACTGCCTCCACAATAAGGAGGAGGGAAAAAAAAGCTGCTTAAATAACGAAATAAATTTTTTATCAGCAGTGAATTGATTGATAATTCATGCGGGAGGCTGACAGCTGTAGTGCTGCAGGAAAAAAAAATATATATACAATATATATATACACGTATGTGTGTATCAAGTCTCTGTCTGGCCACACGGCTGTCAAACTCATGCTAAATTATCAATCTGCAGGCCAGCCTCTCTTGCAAAATCAATTTGAAAGAATGTGCTGCAGAACAAAAACTGGCAGCACAGGTTGCTGTCACATGACTCAGGAGAGACTATTCCTGAGAGAGCGGTGGTAAATGTGATCATTGATATGCTGAACACACATGCACATACAGCTTTGTAAGAACAGAGAAGCAGCATGGGAATGTGTGCAGGTTCTCATGATTATATTTGAGCTGAAAAGAAAAGCTCATCTTTTGAGTCAGTTGCAGTGCAGAGAGCTTTTCTTAGAAATTTGGCTCCAATACAGATAGAAGGAGGAGAGATGTGTTATAAGAATGAGTCAAGTTGATGCACGCATTAGTGGGTGAGAGCGAGCATTTCACTGTGACACCCACAACATGAAGACGTGCTATGGGCTCGCTGTGGCAGACAGCATTGATTGATCCCTCTCTTTAGAAACTCAGAATAGGCAACAGAATGAGAATAGCTTATATACCAACATAGGAACACAGACAAACACACACACACACACACACACAAACACATCATAACTAAACTACAGACCTGCCACACTACACCATGACAGCTTTTGTTGCCCCCAGTTTGAGTCTTATAAAAAATTGTGCCATACTGGTGTAAACAGATGAGATCAAATTTACCTCAATGTCACTTTTTGACCATTTACACACACACACACACACACACACACACAAATGACACAGCTGGTTAAAGGCTGGCTTGCTGTTGATTTGTTGATTTTTCAGGATTAGCACCCACTCACCCCAGCAATAAATCACAAGAAATACTGTCATACGCCCAAATTGTTAACATTCGCTATATAGCTACAAGGACGTCTTTCATGGGCCCGTCTGAAGTCAGACGAGAGCTCATTATCTAGAACCAATGTAGTCCTACATTAAACACACAACGTCAATCATGTATAAGAGTTTTGTTCCCAAGAGACATTGCTCCCAAGAAAAAAAGTCTCGGCAGATAAAAACATACAGATTCCTATATTTAGGTGATTATACACAAATGAAAACATATACTTATATATATATATATGTATATATATATAGTATCAAATACACCTAAAATATTCAATTTCTGCCAATAGATCCTCCAAAACCTTAACCATAGATCAGAAGATCAGAAAGCACTTGGACAAACAACTTATTTTGCTGTATAATTTTGGAGGGCTTGTTAGTCGCCAACACCCACAAGAGATGAATCAAACATTCCCCTGCTAGATGAGCCATCTCTGACTTGTGCAACAATTGCAGGTTAATTGCTAGACCGTGTTTAGCCTCCCCATATGACCGGCTGCTATGTAGGCCATTGATCCCTCCAGCTGGCTGCTGCCACGTGACACCAGCATCTGGTATCTGGGCTGTGGCAAAGGTCACAGGCCTCCTGTCCTCTACCTCTCTTCTGTATCACACCATGTATAAAACAGACACACACACACACACACACACACACCTGGTGCTGCACAAGACCAAAGACTGAAAGCAGGGTTTCAATTTAGCTTTTTTAAGTTACTGAAGTTAATATCTATAATATAACAATCAAACAAAGTTTGGTGAAGTTGAAAGATATGAATGAATGAACACCTGTGAGGATGAGACTTATTAACTAAGCACATTAATTTATTTGTATCACATTTTTGTCAGCACTTCCCATTGGTATATAACAATAATTTCCAATAACATAAATTAATCATTAAACATGACCTGGACTTGGGTAAGTAGCTGGAAATGGGTGGGTGAATAAATGGATGGATTTAGGTCCATATATGGATTTTTCATAATGTCAGAGGTCTGGAGATTTTTCAGGCAGTCACTGCAAAAAATCCACATACAAATATAACCCTTTTTCATATCTCCTAAGAACTTTTTTATGAGAAGATGCAGAGTTAGACAAAGGAGCAACCACAGAGGGAGACTAAAAGTATACAGAAATACATAGAAGACCAATCCTAAGTGTTAAATGTTTCTTGTCATAGGAAAATGTGTAAATAAACCTGGCTGGATTTGTTTTTTATGGTACATAAGGTCTCAAGATGGAAGAAAAAGTGGCAAGGCAAGAAAATGTAGTCACATAATGAAAGAAACTTCAGGCTTCCTGTGAAAGCACCGGTAAATAATTATGTGCACAGTATGTGCAACGTCCAGCATTTTTTGTTGTTGCCATTGTTACCCATGTGAAGGTTTGATTTTCAGAATAAGACCATGGCTACAGAGAACAAATGCTTGTTTTTTCCTTCCACCACTGCAATGCAGGACCAGCAGAGACATTTTAATAAGACTGGAAAAACAAACTAACAGTGGTGCTTAAATAAAAAAATAAAAATATTCACAAGTTTTCACACTGCTTCAAAATAAGTTTTAATTAAGACGGGAAGAGAATAAGATCTGATAATACCGGTATACAAATAAAAGAAAACTTCTTGTCAAAAATGACTGGTTGCTAAATAAAAAAAGATCAAACATAAGGCAACTGGAGGGGGATTTCTCAAGAAGTGGTTTGCTAGCGTAGGCAATTAAAAAAAGAAACACTCACAAAACATAAACAAAACATGACCTGTACATCAGTGTATCAGTTTTGCATCGTGACTGTGGGTAAACACCATCACACTGTGAATGCTGTATGGATGACTTGAGCCGTGGGTGGATTAGATCGTGATGCAGAATTTGTCATCTGATGTGCAAACAAAAACCGCGCTACCAATATATGTCGAGTCAAATGCCACACTGATTCACTGGCGCTTTTCCTGAAGTTTTTAAATAATAATATCACTGGCTACAAGTTTTGCGCCTGTTTGTTCTGCCTCCAGCTGTATGTGGAGCGCAGATAAAAGGTGATGGAGAGGCGTTTGCTCGACTGCGTCTCAGAGCATCAACAGTGCACAACCCACACACAGCTGTGCTGATGAGGAGAACCCTTTACTAATAATACAGCACTGTCCTCCAAATTTGGATGGACCCAGCCTGGAGGTGATGGAGAGAAGAGAGAGAGAGAGAGTGGGAATCTGTCAGTATGCTGTAAACTTGCTTTAGATTTCCCCTCTCTTGGTGCATCTCTTCCTACCTCTTCAGGGAAAACTGTTTTTTTTTTCTTCCCTTCTCTGGATGGAAACAAACTCATGAATAAACAAAAGATGGTGCATGTGACTGTGAAAACACATGGCTCGAGCTGGTATAAATGTAGATGACTCTACCACAGAATGTTTTCACTTGATGTAGAAGATGCTCTGAACAGTACGCCCTAAAGTCAGAGCACAAACTGCTGAAAACGTCAGCAGTGGTGTCCCTCTTGTCCATGGTAGAGGTTGGCAGAGAGAGATTCTGGTTCTGTTCTTGTTGCAAGGACTGCAGCGGGGCTCTACAGGTTTATCGATGACACTTAGTCAATGTATAATGGATTCACTTGTATCAAATTTTGCTCACCGTGCACATGGCATCATGTTGGATAAGCTCTCTGTGGTTTGTATCGATGTGGTCTGCCTACAAGGCCATTCTTTCATACCTCTGCGTGGTAAGACAAGCGGATTCTTGGAAGCAGCTTTGTTACATTATAACAATATGAATATAAACACTGTTGGGATAGTGTGCCGAAGCTGATAGGAACTGCTGGACAAACTGTAACTGTGGGGTGCCAGGATAAATTAGAGGTTTTAGTAATATGTAGGATGAAATCCCACCCAACGTAACTCTCCAACTGCACATCTCTGCTTTCTAGCTAAATGGGCTCCCCAGTAACAGAAAGGCTGTTCAGTGTCAGTGCCATTGTGCTATCAGGTGCAGGCAAAGTATTAGATTCCTGCATGGAGAAAAACAACTGTGTCAAGCCTAGGTAGCCTGTCACTATGGAAGAGGAGACGCATAGCTCTGTGAAGTCCAAGCCCCAGTATTGATTTAGTGAAGATCTGGGTTAACAACATGTATCTAGGGTGCCTCGTTTTGTGCCAAAGTTCCTTGCTGTTCCAATCAGAGACTGAGACTCTGAGTACAATTCCAAGAAAACTTCCTGCTGATGCTCCCAAAAACAATAAACACTGGGCTGCAGTAAAAATCATCACACTGGACGGCTCAAAAACCTGTTTCATTACTGACTGAGCTCTAGCTCAATGGTTTACAACCTGGCCCCCCCAAAGAGTTCACAAGATATGGGAACGGGAATGTAGGAAAGCATTTTTTCACAAAATTGTGTTTTTATTCAGACACTAAACATATTCAAATAAAACTAAGAAAAAGTTACGTGTTAAGACCGTCAGTTAAAGTTTCAAAGATTTTAAAGCGATCTGCATCTGATTGTGGTTCTGGCTCCCCCCATCTGTATAGAATAATATACTCCAAACAACTTGTGACTGTTTTTGTACTCCTGGGTCACTGATGGGTGTAACCAAGGAAGACGGTGAAGATTGAGTTTATCCTCCGTACAGAGTTAGCTGATAATTCAATGTTGTTGAGTCAAGGATGACAAATCTAAAAGGTGCATTCAGACAGAAAGCAAAGTGAATTTTCACCTCATGTTATTTACACAAATTTTACAGCTGAACTGTTTCATCAGTTTGTGTTTTTTCTACAGCCTCTAGAAATTATAGCTGTGAGCTTGTCTCTCTACTTGTCTGCAAGTAGATCCAGGCCAGGTCTTGGCCCCAGTTTGCAACGCCCTGGGAGAGGTTGAGTTCATTTGTGCCTTTCCATTGTCTTTACATGGAATTGCACTGCTTCTAAAATTCACCTCACGTTCATCTCAGATGGTTTTATCACATCATCATCTTTTATTGGGATGCATCTCCCTCAATTATTATGTCATGGCTCAGTTTCATTGTCATCTTTCATTAGACAGAAGGCAACCAGTCCCAATATTAACTTTCTTCTACAATATTTAATCCTGAATTTCATAACAGAGTGTATGGATGACACAGTAGAGGAGGCTATCACACTGTATGATTGATATGTCTTGACCTGGGTAATAAGTGCAGCATTGACAGCCACTTCCATGAACATGAGCACTGTTCTTGTTAATTAAGGGTATATGCTTTGGGCTTCTTTGGGCCTTTCTTGAGCTCCCCTTTAATTAGAGGTAGAGCATATGTTTCAAGGACACTTTGCTCTGTACTGCCATGATATGAGGTGCATAGGAACATGCTGGACTTGACAGTCTCAAATCCACTCCAGAAAGAACATGTTCTGTCCAATAAGAGACTGACCTTTGCAGACAGAGGAAAGATAAAGGTCACAATTAAAAATCTAATACCCTCCATTATCCTAGCTTAGCTTCTCTCAGTAGCTCCATCATTCCAGGCGAGACCTAAGCTGTAAACATGCCAAATCTGTGAGCAATCACTGGCAATAATCACTGCTGATGATAAAATACTGACAGCAACTTGTTTGCTGTGATTTGAGGAACTGCAGCATTGCAGACTGAAATCACGATAATGAAAAAGGCAAAGCACACATCCTTTTCACTGTGCAATGGATTACTGAAGTCCAGGTGTCTTTTACGTGGCAAATTGGAAATTTTCGGTCTTCCTGATAGATTTGAGCTCAGCCGTGGGTCAGATAAACAAAGCAGCAGGAACAGAACACAAATCGATAGGTTGAGACCGGTCAGGAGTTAGTGGGGACAGAGAAAGTCAGGTTAGGTCAGAGCTTCAGAGCTGAGAGCAGTTTGTCTAACAGTGCACACAAGGTGTCTCTACGGCTTTCCATTTACTTTTTGCAGCTGTTAAAACTGTCTCTAAGATTCACTCTGCAGTTGAAAACTAAAATATGCCGCTTTCGCCTCTTAAACTTTCGGGAAAATAAAAACGAAAATGTCTGAGGCCATTGTGAAAAGATTTTGATGCTTTACAATTGTCCTACTTTTCAAAAGACACTCGCTTTTTTTTTTTTTTAATAGTAACGAACAAGAGAAAAAAAAATGAACAGACATGACACCGGCTCATTTTTCAGGATGCGAGATGAAAGCGATCACCAGCAGGTGTTTCAATCACAGACGCATTAGCTGCTGATATAAAAGAGTGGGCATTGTGCTCAGTGCCATTCAGTCTGCATTTCCTTCCTCTGCATCCCCCAGTACTATGTGGGAGGGTCATGACCACTCAGCCAGAACTACCTCTCCCACCAGAGATCAGACAGACACAGCAGGCCACGCACTGTGACCATACCCCCTTAAATAGCACACACAGATGCCTGCTCACACAGACACACAGTGAGTCACGATAGCACAGAGCTGAAATGTTGCTCAGGGTAGTGGCGAGAAAAATGACTGCGTTGATGATACTTTTTCTAAGTTAAACTTTTCTGGACCTCTGGAATATTTGTCTTATTCCTGTCATTTGTTTGTTTTTTCCCCAATAGTATTTGCAGCAAACATGATTCATCAAAAACAAAATTCTTATGGGTGGACAAACAACAACAGGCACTGCAGATACATGCTAATACTGTTCATCCATATTGCTCATCCTTATTCTTGGGAGTAAAGTAGTTAAGAGCTGTGCTCAAATATCAATCATTTAAAAAAAGTGACCCTACTCTCTGTAAATCAATGTTTATATGACTTTATATGAAACGTATTCGTTTGTGACAGTTTATTAACTTATTGTAGAAAAGCACTACAATTGCAACTTACTAACTTCTTAGCCCTGATGGAAACCTAGTCCACCACAAATAGGTCTGGACCAATAAAAAATCAATTGTTGCATAGTTTTATTTCTGATACAAACAGGGTTGCTATGTTGCTTGGCACAGCAGTGCTCAATGCTGTTTCAGTCTAGACCAAAGTGGTGGACCGACTGATTGACTAACAGACCAACATTTCCAGCTGCTAGAATGGCCAAAAGTGGGTACTTTGGAGACATTCTCAACCCAAGAAGAACAATAGCATCAGTTGTTTCCACAAGTTCGCCCAAAAACAACATAAGTCTTCTAATGGCCGTAGTAATTATGACAGCGGCAAATGAGGAAGTCAGGTGATTAGAGCGATACAGTCCACTTAGGGTGGTGGTCAGTGAGGATGGATGGGCCAACAAAACATTGGACATCAACACCAGAGACTGCTGTTTGTTTCCCAATTCCAACTTTTCAGTCATCATTTCTATTTTAAATTAAAATTAAAATTATAACGGGTCATTTCCTCCCCGAGCTCTAAAGAAGTCCTTATTTTAACCCAAACCATAAACCTAACCAAGCTGTTTGTGTGCCTAAAACTGACCAAACCTTAACCATCACCCTGTCACATCATAAAACAAATGACAGCCCTGTCAGATCAGAAGAGGCTTCTGTGTGTCATTCTAGAGGGCAAACAATGTATTTTGTGTTCAAATGAATACTGAAAATGAACACGACATACATAAATACACATCCAAGATAAAGTGAGGTAAGATTTGAATCGCTTGCTGTACACTAAGTCAATGAAAGTAATCAGTGGCAAACTCAATTCCATCACTTAAAACAGGCAGATGGCAGAGGTGACTAGCTGCTACACATGGATCCACTGATCTATGACTAAACACAGAGACAAACACTGTACATGCTACTGATGGTACACTGAGTGGTGTGGTGTTCACTTCGCTGCAACACATTTCCTTAATCTTCACACACCAGCGATGGCATGCTTCAGTCACTTACAGATACTGTAAACCCTTACATTCAGTGACACTGCTGGTTTTTTTGTGTCAGCTCAGCCCTCTGACAATATTGAACCTTCAGTGAGTTGAGAGACTGGTCAGTTTGACTTTGCAGAAATGTGCAGTACTGCATTTTGAATCCCAGGCAGGCGGTTTGCTTTGATCGATGCACAAAGGCTTATAAGAGGCAGGGTGGAGCTGGCACCTGTGAGGCACATTGAGTTTAAATTGACAGCTGCTGAGCTCTGAGGTGTGTCTCCAGTGTGGGCAGGCGGGTGAGCCCCAGAGGCCTTCTATATTCCTGCACAATGTTGAAATACTCAAGTTCAATAGATGACCTGTCTTAATCAAAGCCAGTGTGACATCAATAGACTAAAGCAGTGTAAAATAAAGTATTTGGCGCAGAGAGCTATATCAAATTAGCCCTGCTGAAGCTAATACTATAAACCCATTGAGTTTTTACAAGAGCTAGCATATGGGGTAAGTTAAAAAGAAGCATATTCTCCCATTTCATGCTTACTACAGATGAGTTTACATAATTCAGGCTCAGAGTGCCGGAGTATGTCAGTAATCATTACTGTCCTAGTTAACATGCCGTGTAATAGGAAAGCCTTTGACAACAAGATCCTTTGGGTATGCTGATACTGCAAAATGACAAAATGCACTTCTAAAAAATGTTAAGTAGTATTCACTTTAAAGATGTTGTGTTGCCTGGTCTTCAGCTATTCCAATCCTGAATGCAGAAGGAACAGGGCTTTTAAAGAGTAAATATAGATGCACTGTTTTATGTACATGTAGAGTACCCGCAGGCCGTTTGAGAAGACTACTGGAGAATATGGCGATGCCCTGTAAAAATCTTCTGGGAGAGTACAGGCTTTTAGCATTCGCCAAAGCATAAACATCCAAGAACTTTCAGGGAAGAAATTCCACTCGTGTAGCTACAAACAGTCATCCAGCGTCTCTCTGAACCCCTGATGTAGTTGAAGTTCTTGTTGAGAAAATGTACAAAACAAGCTCAAAATAACATGTACTAAGTATGCAGCATACTAATGGAATATACGTAGCTCCTGTGTTCACCTGGTTTCACTGCTGCAGCAAATAATGCCAGCAGTGGAAAATCGAATAGCGGAAAAATCAAACCCTTAAACAATGCTTAACCAAAGTTGATTGAACATGGAGTCAAAAAGAGAAAATGAGAGAGGGGGAAGCTGACAGAGGTAAGCAGACATACATTAACTAAGTTAAGAAGGGAGGGAAGGGAGGACTAGTAAATAATTGAGGGCGCCCAGCAATGAGAGAGCTCTGATTGACCCACTGTGACTCTTTGCTCACTTTCTACTGACTGCACGGGTTCCAGAAATCATTGGAACATTACCTTTAACTCGGACATACACCGGTTCCCCGGCGGCTCGGATCGATGGCCACTGATCTCCCTTCTCACTTGGTTGTTAAGGCCATTACCACTGTTGTCTCCATCGATCACTGGAGAAATGTGTGTGTCCTGGTCCCAGCTGACGATAGCTGTGTTAAAGGTCTGCTGTCCCTCACCTTCATTGTATTCACCATCCATCTCTGGAGAAAACTAGGACACAGAGCATACAGCAGTGTTCAATAATAATTAGAAGAAGAAGGATTCATTAAGAAACTGAGCCAAACCAACCGTGTCTCATAACAATTTCATTTATAAACCACTATATTGTTTTTGCCACATTTTCCATCCAGAGTAAATGTAGGCAGATGGTTGTAGTACAGGGCTTAGACACTGGAGACTGATGTTTAAGTATTGGTTTAAACTTCATGATGATGAACCTGGAGGAAATGTTAAGGGATCACCTTAATGATTACAATGATGTACATTATATACAATATGTACATTATATACAATAGCCTATGTATGTTGAGTGACTGGCCACAACAGAGTGACTGAAATATTTTCATATTGTGTTGACATATAAAAAGGAAATAAAATAATTTTATATTATTCCATTTGTTTTAAGTCCTTCTCTACTTTCCCGCACACAAAGAGTTAATGAAATGTAACAATGTGGCAATTCACTTGATGAGCAATGAATTCAAGTTGTTCTACTTGGATGTTTTTGCTCTGGAGCTCGGAGACATCGACTAGAATTCACTGTACATGAATCAGTTATTTACAACTGACAGCTGGAACAAAGACGTTGCTGATGTGATATGATAAGAAGATTGAAGGAAAAGCTCGCCTTCGCCCCCTCCTCTCTTGTGACACGACACAGTACACAGCAGAGCGTGGAATCATAGTAAATTTGTAAGTGAGTCTACATTTTCATCAGTTCCGTTACTGTACGAACTGTTAGAAAGTTAGAGTACTTGAAAAGACAATATATAATTCTCCACTAGATTTAGATTTTAAAACTATGTTCAAGCTTTGCACTTGGTAACAGACATATCTCACTGAGGTTAGTGGAAAGCTTGTGTGAGAAGTTCAGCCTTCTGAGAACAGAGAGCTTTAAACTGTGATTGATTTTAAAGTAGGTAGCCGGTTACTGGATCCAGCATCACGAATCTGTAGTTGCGTCAGAAGTGAATATTTTCCTAAGCTTGGTTAGAAAATCTCAAAATATTACTTATCAAAGACCATTTTATAGCACAAACAAACTTTGATATTTCTCATAAAAGGATGCAGTGCTTGAATTCAAGTAGAAATAAAGAATTGCGCTGCAATGTTTGTGCATTTTTGTTTACCCTGATGGAATTACATAACTATGAATTTCACTATGTACTTTCTGTCACAGCTTCATTTAGGATTCAGTAAAGCATTTCATTGTAAACATGATCCTAACAATAGCTGATAATAAAACAAACTCCATCATCATCATATTAGGATGGTGTGCAGGTAAACCCTGTGCCGATACAGTGGCCTTGTACAAATACAACCGTAATCCTGCCTGCCAAAACCAATTTGCACACCTCATTACGCTGTGCCTGTGAAAATATGTTTGCAAACATCTTAAGACAATAACCTGGAATGATTTATGAGGCTAAAACAATGAGAATGAATCCATTGTTTACTATAGTTTGAAGTTAATGTATTCGAGCAAAGAGCTAAGAAGACATGAATAATGAGCAAAGAGAGAGCTAAACTGTAATGTTACGGAAATGGTCAACATGCAGAGGGTGATTCTTCACTCCGTGGGAAAAATTTGAATTGATTGATTGAACTGATTTGAATGTGTCACTTAAATGTTATTATCTGTCCTGAAAAAGTTTTGTTTCCAGCTGTTTTAATTACTTTACTAAAGAAATGTATTACTTATTAGTGTAAAAGCTGTTTATTAAATAGGAACTTGCAGAGATGAAGAGAGATAAATTACAAACGAAGGCAGAGCTGGATAAGAAGGGCCGAATCCAGCATCAGCACTATCTTCCCATCTGGAGGTACTTATGTGCCCCATTAGGACGCATTATATTACAAACACTAAGTCAACTCTCAGCGTTCCTCTCCTGCTTCCTTATAAGTTTGTCTGAGGCAGCCTCGAACCACAACAATCAGCAACAGACTGATGACCAAAAACGCTCACAGCAGTGGTTTAGGCGCACTCAATCACCTCTGAAATCACTTCCCACGTGTGAGGTAGCTTATATTTGCTCAGTAGGAAGATAATTGTTTATGAGAAATGTTGAGCTTGTTTTTGATGCGGGATTGACATTGAACAGATACACTCGTCTCAGTGAGCGTTTCCCTTCTGCTTGAATCTGCCTCGCTGATGACGTATTAAAACTCAAACACACTGATTATGGTAAAGGCTGACATCTTTTTTTTTTTTTTTTTTAAAGTAGTGTTATTGTAGAGAATGTAAAAGTAGAGAAAGTAGAGACAACCAGAGTGCTATATTTATAAGGCAACTATATTGCATGGAACAGGCCTGAGGGAAAGACAACAACAGTGATTTTTCTGATGGGACTTTGGTATCGTACAAAGAAATTTAAATCCAGCAGCAGATCAAACAAAACATCATGTAAAGCACAAATTCAATTTAAGCAACTTCATTTCCCTGTTGTTATTCTTTTCTACTCTGATTTATTTATAATCCCGAAAAGATTTTAATGATTCATCAGTAGCAAAATGCACTTTTCTAGTTTTCGATCTCATTTGGAAGACTAAAAGTCTAGAGTCATGTTAGCAGCTTGGTGAGACTGTCGGTAGCTAAATGCCAATGCCAGCATGCTAACATGCTCACAATGACAATACTAACATGCTGATGCTTAGCAGGTGTACTGTTCACTGTCGTCACAATCTTAGTTTAGTGTATTAGCATGCTAACATTTGCTTATTAGCACTAAACACAAAGTACAGCTGAGGCTGATGGGAATGTCATTAGTTTTGCAGGTATTTGGTCATAGTTCAAAGTAT
>NW_023339696.1:5703174-5709813 GCF_004916995.1 Morone saxatilis
TTCAGGTTATTTCATGTTTCTATTGAAGTTTGTGTTTTGTTTTGTACTTTGATACCCTCCTTGAGAGCGCCTTTTGTTTGAATTTTATTTTGGATAAATAAATATCATTTTTGCTACATCTTCGTCTGTGCCAGAGTCGTGCATTTGAGTCCTCCAGTATTGTGTCAGAGGTCGTGACATTAAATGAGTGAATGATGAGTGATTTTGGATGCAGCAAATGTATCTCCAAAGTCACTGGGATGCATTGTCTGTACACAATTTAGTGCCAGTTAATGTAGTTGGTATTGAGATATTTCAGTAAATAAGTGAAAGCCTTGACCTGCTGGTGGCGCTGGATGAAAAGTCACAGAATCACCAAAGTTATTAGGATTCATCTCTCAGCACCATGAATGCCTGTGCCACATTTAATGGCATCCTATCTAATAGCTCAGTCTATCTGAAAGAGGTTGATCGACCAATGACATTACTATCTCTTAAGCCAAGCCGCATGCGTAGGCTATAAGCTTAATCTCACTGGGACCACCGTGGTTATAATCAAACATGATAAAATACATAACTGAGTGATCAGGGATGCACTGGTAGTCAAGGCTTGAGACTAGATGAAGTTTAAAGTCAGTGTCTCAGTAGTCGTAACTCTTTAGTCCAGGCCTATACTCATACACAAAGATAACACACTGAGACACACTGTAAGGCCTGAGGAGAGGTACCACTTGACAGTGTAGATGGTGTTTTGAAGAAATGGGGTTTGTGGGTTTGGGGGAAGACAGAATTCTTGATGGAAAGTAAGTGGGAAAGTGAAAGTGTAGACTCATCTGTTGACAGGACTTTCCTCATCACCTATTTAAAGACAATGAATAGAGAAAAGGGGAAAAAGAAAGAGAGAGAAGGGGCAAATGAAATATTAAACAAAAAAGGGGTCTATTTTTAGTGGTGGTGTTGGGGGTGGGGGGTTGGGGGAGCGCTTCAGTTGTATTATTGATGTTGCTGTGCAAGTGGGAGCTCTCTGGCCTGACAGAGGTATGTGTGGTGTTTGTGTGTAGTGATAGTGGTTTTCTGTGGGGAGTGGTCATTGCATTAACAAGACAAAATGGAACACGAAATAAAGGGAATGAAGGAAAATAGTACAGTATCACATTTAAATCTGGGCAGGGAGACCACAAAACAGTGGAAACATGATGGAGAGAGGTTGACAAGAAGAAAAAAAAGAGCGATTGCTGCAGTTGTCTGAGCTCCGTTCCCCACAGATAACGCCGGTGTACAGAAATATTTGCCTGCACTTTTTGACACAATTTTATTATTCCACACAGGCAAGGCTGGCTCTTCTCTGGCAGAGGCTCAGAGAGGGAGCCTTCATGTGGAGGCACTGATCCTGCTCTTTTTTTTCAATGCACACACACACACACATATATATACACACACATCCAAGCAAGCTTGCTGGGTTACAGGGTTCACAGAGCAAAGATGTGGGAGAGGCTGCGCAGCACTGATTTATGCATCATCTCCGGACTTTTTTTTAACAAGTTGGCTATCGGCATTATCTACAAGCATTAAGGCGTGATTCATTTAATTTTCTGACCTTTAGAGGCTTAAAAGTTAACAACTTTTTATTTCTTTCCACCCTTAATTTTTTTCTCTTACTGGGACAACATTGTGTCTGTCTTATTATGTCTCAACAAAAAAGGTACAGTATGTACTCACTGTGACTGTACGAGTACAAGAGTAACTGTGGTTTTAAGTTGTGATATCCTCTGCTCAGCTTTTCCAGTGTCAACACGCATGACACTACGTCTCTGGTGTGTGCCAGACACTGCACTATATCTTCCCTGACTTGTTCCACACATCAGTCTTCCCGCCTCCGCAAACGCGCACACACAGAGAGAGAAAGACATGGAAAGGGGAAGTGACCTTGATGTACTGAGAGATCAATACATCTTTACTTCCATGGCCTCCGTTTATCCTCTCCCACATTACATCCCAGTAATATCCCTGTGCTTATACTGTAATTCAGTTCAAGGCCATACAGTCTCGTCCATGACATGCCTGGTGGACAATACTTACGTATATGGATTGAGGAGGAGTAATCAAATATGACCGGATCTGACCTGAGCGAGGAA
The DNA here is from genome assembly GCF_004916995.1 of Morone saxatilis. Taxonomy (NCBI): domain Eukaryota; kingdom Metazoa; phylum Chordata; class Actinopteri; family Moronidae; genus Morone; species Morone saxatilis. The sequence goes on from NW_023339696.1 coordinate 5,705,289, forward strand.
AAGAGGATCTGATGGCTTCAGATGAACTGTATATTTCAAGTATATTATCGATACAGTTGTAGTAGGACAAGTTATCTCAGACTGCAGGATTTTATACTTTTTTGGTAAATGTTTGGAATGTTAAACTGCATCTCTTCTAACAGCTGGTATATTACGGACTGATCCAGTCAGTGTCACAAGAAACAAAAACGTGTTTCTCTCCACCTTATAGTACGTGACTGTGTGCATGAGGCTTTTCCTTCATAGCGTGCAGCCTTCTTGCAGCCACCCTTTTTTTTTTTTTCACCACTCTGAAATATGCGGGCTATTTTTGTACCGACACAACCTGTTACCCATAGATTATATATGGAAGTTTAATGTTGCCTTGTGGAGTTTTATTGTAAACTAACAAAGTTATATTTATAGAAAAATGCATTGTGTGTATCCTAGAAGTCTAACAAACATGCATTTCGTTCCTCATAAATCATTTGCAAACTGATATTTGAAAGCATTTGATTCTCACATGGTTTACGTCCACGTTTACCAGCTCACAGTCTTCTTCTTCTCTATATTTTTAGGCGAATTGCTGCACTTTTTTGTTCTTTACCGCCACCAACTTTTGATCAGTGTATATATAGCATGACATCTGCAGCAGAAATCGGTACTGTGGTACCTGCAAGCTCGTGAACAACACAAACAAAATGTGGACCCCCTCATATAAACATTGCTCCATTGTGTCACTAGCGGTCAAAAGCTCCACAGGGTACCTTTTAATTAAGACTGCTTGGACACATCGTGCCAAATCTTTTTACATACAACTGCAAAAAGGATTAATTAGCAGAAAAATATATTTGAAACAACCCCAGCTATCTTGAAGACACACAATCATCTGAAACACAGCAGCAGCAGCATTTCAGTGGATTCTTAAGTTTTTCTTTATAAGGTTTGTAATTGCAGTTGATCAGTAAAACAGGCAGGAATCTTCCCTCTACTAACAGTGTGGGTGGGTTTGAATCTTAATAAGTTAGTAAGGCATAACTTTTTCTCCGGCAACCTTTACTTTTTTTTCTCTTGCTCGGCGTGATCCAGTATGATGTCTTCAGTCTCTCCTGCAGAGAGAAGGTGCCAGACAGAGGCCTTGAGCAAGTCAGTCACACTCCTTTTGTGTTGCTCAGCAAGAGTACATCCCTTCATTAGACTGCATCTCTTGACAGCACGTCATGCTTCCACAGCCTCTGTGACAGCTGAGTGGTGCACAAGCGTGAGGCTCCCACCTACACACTGCTCATGCCTGGCTAGTTGCTCAGTGCCATGGACACATGCCACAAACATATAAACATTTCCATATATTATATACAGTGGTAACGCATAAGGAAAACAATGTCAAGGACTTAAGCAAACACTGACTGAAAATGAGCAGAGAAGCCAACGATGCAGAGGTGGGTTGTGGTCTGAATTTCCATGGTATTTTATTACATTTACATACAATTTGTAACTTAAGCTGAACCTTCACTTACATCTGGTACTTTGTATGCACAACAGAAAACTAATTGTGGATTATCAGGATCCAAAGGAAATATGTATAAATCATGAGCATGCAGTGCGGTGGTTTTGAAAGGCTGCGCTAACTTGGATTCAGGGTGTGTTTAATAATAATTCACAGGGCTCGTTTGTCAAATTGCTGTAAAAATCGTCTCACAATCTGAAACTCAAAGCAAGTTCTCCTGGAGGAAAGCACCAAGGACTGTTTGATTTAAAGCAATAAATGTGAGCAACACGGTGTTTGTAGAATCTGCAGCTAGTCTTCAACAGTGCTGAAGGAATCTGAGCTGAGATTGAAATCAAATCCACAAGGCCGTCTGTGATGCGATACTGAGAATTTTGGATGCCTAATTCATAATGTAACATCCCTCCAGGTACTGAAAGACTACTGTACCGACTGCATTCATCCCAAACATAAAATACAATAGCAATGGCAATGTGCTGTAGAAACCAAGTTCTCCTGCTGATGGATAACAGGAATCTGAACCTCACTGTCTAAGGGCTTATAGTGAAGACATCTATAGTGGGTAGTTGAAATAATGAAAACGCCCCTATGGAAAAGGACAATGACAAGTGAAGTGAGAAAGGGTGGGTAACATTAGACTGAAAGCCAACGAGCATCACAATTCAGCTTTGAATGAAGGCTAACAATCAGAGCAAACATAAGACCACTAATAAAGAGACCAAATCCTGTGCAACTAAACACATCAGTCACAAATGCTGCTAATATTATCTAATATACCAGAAGTCCCAAACAACACACAGCATATGCTGAAATGCATCTGTAGCAATGCCAAGCGGAGATTGACAGGGATAGTATAAACATGTACAGTAAAGGCATTTCACCTGACCCATCTTTGTAGCAAAGGGCTCCTTTATCCTTTCACTTCCATAAAGTTGGGGGATTGCGAGAGACAGATTAAAAAAAGAATGGAAATAAATCGGTGCAGCAGAGGTCGAGATATCCTGACTTTTAGTTCCTGTTATGGGCTAAGCTCCAAAAACACTGGATCTTTTTCCCAAAATGCAACACATCAGTGTCTTCTCATTAGACCCCCCCTTCCCTGTCCGGTAGAATGTCCACATCTTTCGATCACTGTGCCCCAGGTTAACACCGTCATAAATATGAAGTTGAGATAACCCTGACGATGTCATCGGGGTTATAGTTACAGACTGGTTCAGACAAACCTACCCCAGAGCTACAGGAGCCTTTATACAGCTGTTTCTCCCTGACAATTAATGAGTAAAACTGGTGGAGTGCCCCTTTGATTAAATTCAGTGTTAATGTTATTTAGTCTATCCCCTGTATTTCCTACTTTTTTATTAGATTAAAATAAATAGATAATTGCCAATAAGATGTAATGTGAAGAGAGGCAAGCATATATCTGCTCCTAATCATAGGTTGGACATTTTTTATGATATTGAAACTTAAAAAACCCAATTAAAAAAATTACATAAGTGAGCTCTATGTTTGAGGTGGAAGAGCAAAAACCACTGAGGGCAAGTTGCATTCACAGAGAAGCAAAGACACAGGCAAAATAAACCAAAAAGAGTATTAAAGTCATAAAAACTGATGAAACAGAGACCAAAAAACCCCCAAACATGCAGAAGAGAGCAAAGGCAATCAGTGATGTGCACTACAATAAGTCAGTTTGCTTATTCACACACAAATAGTAGATCATAAAGCTTTTCACGAATAGAGTATCTGAGTGCTTCACATGCCTCTGACAGCAGATTAGATCAGAAAAATTAAATGATGAATGTGTGATATGTGAAGGAATCCCACTGCCCATGCACAACAGTAGATTTAGAGATTCTGTATCCAATTGTCACATACTTTGGGCAATGGAGTAAAAAAATAACACTTCCATGTGCACACTGTTACATATTTCCTCATCATCAGCAGAAGAAGAACACTGTCACATCAGCACAGAAAATGATCCCAATGTCAGATGATGCATTGTATCAATTTCAGATTGGGGCTCAGCTCATGCAGAAGGAAAAATAATTAAATCACATCCTTTAATAAAACATAAGGACAGCAATGATACAGTGTGAGAAACTCCATCTGCAGACCATAAGGGAAATAACAAAACAAAAAAAGAGGAAGTGATGGGAAGTTATGAGGAAGGAAATCTTTGTCTTAATTAGCTACTCTGGGCTATTTTCTTTACACTGTGCTGGCAACTGCGTGACATTTTCCTCGCTCTAACCAGCCACTGCATACTAAAGTTCCAGTGACCCCAAAATGGCAGCTGTTTTAAATCCTATGGTATGGCAAGCATGGCGTTGGCCTGCTCCACAAACAGGCAGCTTAATTAGGATTTTGTTCATGTAAATGATGAAATTCCTTCCAGTATGTATCAGAGACAGTTCCAAACAGTGATTAACTGAGATGGAAAACATCACCTTTAGCTTCCTCAGCCATACTGTAAATATTTTTACGTAGTAAAATAGCTAATTATTTAATCACTGTGACTGAATCCGCTGGCTTTTGCTGTTTAATGTCACTTGGACACATCAGAGCGACTGTTGCAAAGGGATTGTTATTGGGAAGTCTGTCAAACCATACAACAACCCTGCGTTCTTTTAAACCTGCAGTGTGTGCCTTTGTTTTCCTGCTGTATTTATGTTACTTTATATAAAAGAAGTATCAGAAGCAGCCTGTGAAATTGACCTGAAGAACAAAAAATATACAGGTATTGTCTAAGAGAGAGGAAGTAGTGCCAGAGTGCCTAAAGTGATAAAATTTTCTCTTTATTTATTTTTTTATCATTATGCTTTTCTTAAAAAAACAACTCATGTCAGTTGGTGCTTTGTGTTGTTTCCATAATAGTGCCAAAAAATCTAAATGATATTTTTCTCGATACATCACACTGAGGGACATTAAAACAACAAAACCCCTTTAATATTTAACCAAATAACCCAAACTTGTCAAATGCATCAGTGTGTTTTTTTGACTATATATATTCATTCAACTTGTGCACTCGGCTACTACGGATGT
>NW_023339696.1:5709913-5727876 GCF_004916995.1 Morone saxatilis
TCTGGTGCTGGAGAATGCATTTCCACTGTGTTTGAATGCATTATTAAGGAGATACTGTTTGCCACAACAGCTGGACGGTGGCCCGGCAGCACAGACTGAACCGAGGCAGTATAGTGTGATTGTGATAAGAGCCACTGGCAGCTGTTTATATGAGATTAATATCTCCAGTGTCACAGATTTTTGTGCTGTCATGTCTAGCACAATGACTTGAACAACAAATAATCATTCCACCCAAACCCTATTATTATTTCATGCAGACCATGGCTAACAGCATTATAAATTCAACAGCTGCTACAATGGGTTTTTTTTTAAAAATCACAGCATAACTCAATATGCTTACAGGGTGAACTTGTGGCATCCAGAGGAAAATGTTAATTTGAGAGCCTGGAAGGGCTACAAAACAACAGTGTGCTTTAAGGGGCGACTTGAGGAGGGCGTTGTATGCCTGTAGGAGGAGAGGGGAGGAAGGGGAAGAATGCAGGAAGAAGTAGGTGATGTGGAGAGGTACAGGAGCGCAGAGGAGTTATGGATTTTCTTCTTGGAGCATATGGCTCTGGGACTTGTATGTGTGGGAAGCAGTGAATAATGAATTCATGATGAGAGCTAGACTTTGGACATTTTGCAATGCTACTTTTGTCCCACGGTGTAGAAGACGTCTGGGCTTTTCTGCCTTATTGTACAGTACATACAGTAGGATCAACTCAATCCAAACAAAATGTACAATATTGTACATTTCTGTGCTTTATATTCTGTGCTTTGCAAAGAATTGGAAAGCATTGTAGTCTGCTAATGTGTAATTACATAACTAGCACAAATTTAACAGATGGTTGATATAAAGGAGAGAAAAAGTTGTTTACTCACATTTCTTGCTCTGCAAGTTGGGGTGCTCTAACAGGTCCAGAGTGCACTGCTCCATGTTGCATAACATCTAATAAAGTTGTTTTGCTTGTTTATATTTTACCCAAAAGCAATGCAGCTAAAAGCATTACTCTGACTCTGTGCTGCAGTTACTGCTCTCCACATTCATTGTTTGGTTTTCTACGAATGCTTCTCAGATTTTCACCAAAAAGGGTTTGGTTGGTTCAGCTTGGACAAAGCGAATGGCTTCATGTTGTTGACCTTGGACCTGTATTCTCCTGTTTTACTTCATCCATCCATTCCCTGAAAACCATGAGATAAGCAGGCCAGCAGTAGCAACGGATACACAAATCCGGACAGTTACATAACCTTAAAATCCAATTTTTCTTATGAATTCATGCCACCATAAAAGGCACGAAAGAAATTGCTTTCTCTCACACCTGTAAGCTTCTCTTTTGTTTTTCATAATATTAAAAACAGCCTGAAAACTTACAGACAGAGAGTAAAGTCACTAAACCTTTCTCCCTTCTCATCCCACTTAGATGTTGTTGCATCATTAAAATGGAGCAAATCCACAGGAGACACTCAAGAGACAACAAATAAACAGCTGCATGTTTTAACACTCTGTACTTTGCCTAATGTACTTTAAGATGATGCATTATATCAGATGAAGGAAGGAAATGTTTGAAGGCATCTCAAATGCACCATTTAGTTGCTTGATCATCCCCACCCACTGATTAAATTGGTACAGTAATACAATATATTGCACCAGCTCTTATTATGCTCTTGGTAGGTTTTGCAGCATTGAAATGAAGTCCTTCCTCCTGACAACAATTTACATCAGTCATTCAGTGTTAATATCTATCTAGCCTGGAAAAAGGCACCTGCAGCTATAAACCATTTAGCTTTAGAGACCTGCTATTGTAGATAGTAATTACCCCACGACCTATCTAACCTCCTCCATCTAATATCCCTTTGTAACATGCAGGTTTTTGTCTCTCATGCTGTGCACTTCTACCGGTGTTCATCTTTCAGAAGAAATCAATTTTAATCTGAGAGCAGATATGTTTTCATTACTTATTCAAAATGTTTTCATTTTATTTTCAACATTGACTGAATAAATAAGAGCCGAGTGGGCAACGTAAAATAATAAAAGTGTCCTTCCTGAATAATAGATAGGGTAAATTGCTTGGGGACAGATTATCATTTTAGAAACGGAATTATTGAGGTGATTATGGCAGTGATGTGGAGAGCAGATCGCCACTGCATTAGACACACACAGGTCACTTCATGTCACTCGGCAAATATGCAGTATAGTCTGCTGTATGGGAATAAGGTGTGTGTTTGGTGGGTGTGGGGGACTGTGAACTATGAGCTTGACCTGAAACATAGTCTATGCCTTTTCAAACTGATTTTACAGCCCGTCCTCAGACAAACATGTCAGATCTGAAAAAACAGAGAGGAATAAAGAAAGATATGCATATGCTCCAACAAAGTCTATCCGCACAGTAGTCGCGTTACCAACTGTTCAAAACTAAGCAGCATCGACAGCCGAGCCGCTCCTCTGCGCTCTGTGGTAATGTGATGTGGTCGGATCTGTCCTTGGTGCTGAATCTGCTGGGAGTCCGCCGACCACAATGCTGCAACTTCTGATCTGCATCCACTTACTCTCTGTCTCTCTCTCTCTTCTCTCTCTCTCCCTCTCTCTCTCTCTTTCTCTCTCCCCTCTCTCTCCTGTGTGTGTGTGTGTGTGTGTGCGTGTGTGTAGGCGTGTGAGTTTCCCCGTGTGCGCAAAAACAAAACAAACACAGCTGGCTCTCCTGGCACCCCGCCACGCAAGCAACCCCTCTATCGCTGACTACAAATGCGCGTTTTCCAGATGAATAATACACAGCGAGAAATGACAAATAGTCGAAGTGATGAAAGATTTAACATGTGGGAGCCTGAAAGCAAAATGGGTTTCATCTCTTGACTGTGACGCTGCTGCTGGAGCCGATTAAACGGGAACAGCGCGCGGTTCCCTCCCCTCCGGTCGTGATGCAGTGAACCTGCTCTGCGCAGAACCACTCTCGCTGTATAAAAACGGCTGCACTTCCACAGACGGATTACAACAACAAGAGGGACACAAGCGCGAAGTCACTGCGGCTCGTCAACCCAAACTAAAAACCACAAACCCAAGCACAGACGCCGACATGCAGGCCGCGGGGGACGGAATCTGGTGGAGACTTTTTCTATTTTCGAGCCTGCTTTTGGAAAGTTCGTCTCAAGACTTTGGCGGACAGACGCAGTTCATCTGCACGTCCGTACCCAAGGATATGGACATATGCGCAGCCACCTTGCAGAACAGCGTGCCAGGGGAGGACTTGAAGACCACTGTCATGCAGCTGCGGGAGACGGTTTTGCAGCAGAAAGAGACCATCATGAACCAAAAAGAGACAATCAGAGAACTGACCTCAAAGTTGGCTCGGTGTGAGAGCCAGAGCGGCGCGGAGCCCGGGGACGCGCGGCCCGGGGGCAGGAGGAAAGAAGCTGGGACCAAAAACACAATGGGGGATGTATCGAGGGGCCCCGCTGACACTTTGACGCAACTGTCACAGACTTTACAGTCTCTGAAGCAGAGATTAGAAAACCTGGAGGTAGGCTGCTGCTTCTGGGGACATTTTCAACACTTTGGGTGGCTCTGCGCAAAGCTCCGTCGACCAAATTATACTATTTTATAGCCTATAATAATAACAATAATAAGTGATTTGACTCTTTGATTGCCAATATTAAATTCAGCTATGTGAGCACATAAGATAAAAGCAAAACTTGCCAGATATAAATTGCTATACGCTATAAATATAACTTGAATGTCCAACTATACGCCAAAGAAAAAAGTCAATCTGTAATGATCCCCTCTCAAAATCATCATTCACACTGAGCTAAATGCTTCTTTTCCCCCCCTGACAGCAATTCAGCAGAAGTAACAACTCGGTGCAGGCGAACAGCCTCAAAGACCTGCTCCAAAGTAAAATCGACGACTTGGAGAAGCAGGTGTTGTCCCGAGTGAACAGCATCGAGGAGGGGAAGCCCGGACTCCGCAACGAGACGGAGCAGCGTGGGAGAGTTGAGTCCACCCTCACATCTCTACACCAGAGGATCACCGACCTGGAGAAAGGTAGTTGGGGGAGAGACTGGAGGCGTGCGCGCAAGAAGTGTAGGAGCTATGAAGGGTTTGGTGTGAGAGAAAGTGTAGGGAGGGATGGGTGGAAGGATCCAGGAACCAGGATACTATCAATCCAAATCAATCAAAATGAGATATCATATCACAGCGAGGGCGGGAAATGGAAAAAATTATAATGCGTAGGCAGTTTGGCATTATGAGCTTTAATGACCTCAGCAGTGGATTTAATGTTTTACTCATCCGCACAAAGCTGGAGCATCCCGGTATATTCTGCAGTTTCCTGCTCTAAAGCATGCAGATTAAATCCCCCCCCCCCCCAAGACCCCATTAGCTCAGTGAGCCATCTCAGTGCTTAAAACCACCGTGCGCTCTCGGTTTGGGACACCTCCGATACCATACAGCCAAAAAACCTTGAATGGCAGTAAAACAGATAGGTGTGGAGGAAAAAAAAAGATGAAGGTTAACTACGCCAGCACTGCTGTGATAGATTTATCATGCGAGATTAAAGCAAATCTGGAGCGTCACGATTGTGGATTTGTTGTGTAACGTATAATTCCCATGTAAATCCCCACTATGTGTGAGTTGGGAATGAAACAGGCCCATCTGTGTTTAACGTGAAAAATGAGAGAAGCACACTGGTACTGCCTTCTCCAAAGTGTCTGAAGCCAACTCTTTTCTATTTCTTCCACACAGGTCAAAGAGAAAACAGGCCTCTGGATAAATTCCAGCTCACGTTCCCGCTGAGAACCAACTACATGTACGCAAAGGTGAAGAAGAGTTTGCCAGAGATGTACGCCCTCACGGTGTGCATGTGGCTCAAATCCAACGCCTCCCCTGGGGTGGGCACACCTTTCTCCTATGCAGTTCCTGGTCAAGCTAACGAGCTGGTCCTCATAGAGTGGGGAAACAACCCAATGGAGATACTGATAAATGACAAGGTATGTCTGAAACACAGTGAGGATGTTGTTAAGCATTGCTTTTAAACTAGCGATTTGGCTTTAGTGCAGCAAACTTTCATATCTTCCATCTTCTTCTAGGTTGCAAAGCTGCCTTTCCTCATCAACGATGGGAAGTGGCATCATATCTGCGTAACCTGGACTACCCGTGATGGTGTTTGGGAAGCTTTCCAAGATGGAGTCAAGAGGGGGAGTGGAGAGAATCTGGCTCCATATCATCCTATCAAACCACAAGGCCTGCTCATCCTCGGTCAAGAGCAGGTAAACACAACACACATCTGCTTCGAATGCTTTCCAGTTCCACAGAGGTATCAAATTCTGTTTCAGCCACAAATTTGGAGAGGATCTTTATTACTTTTTTCACTATAACAGGCATGTCGGGGTAGGAGGTAATGCAGAAGGGATCATTATAAAATAAGATATCACTTTGTTAAATACAAATAGTGTATGTCATGACACCAAACATTAGCTAACGAGGTGGAAAAGTAATTTTTCCATTTCATTGTGACATTAAAAAATAATCAGACTTCAATTTTCAAATCTATCCTTGCTCTAATTCACATAATAGGTTTAATAAGGTGATTAGATCTTTAACTGGATCTCATCAAGAATCCCACTGGATTGAAGATGCATGTCTCTCATTCAATTTAATCAGTCAAAAAAAAAATCCAGATAATCCATAGAGGCAATTTAGTTCTTTCCATGATGCCAGCCCGAGGCGAAAAAATCATATCACCCTTGATTAAATCCATTTGTCTTCACCACAGGACACGCTCGGAGGAGGATTTGATGCCACACAAGCGTTTGTGGGAGACCTCGCAAATTTTCATATCTGGGACCGGAAACTATCTGTCGGAGAGATATACAATCTAGCGACTTGCAGCAGCAAAGCGCAGGTGGGCAACGTTTTTGCATGGATGGAGACGAGCCTGGACATTTACGGAGGAGCCTCAAAGTGGACATTTGAAGCTTGTCGCCAGCTCAACTGAACTGCAGGGAAGAGAAGATCAATGCATTTGTTAAAGCCACTCTGTTTGTCACGGCATTGGTGAACTGATTTGAAAGATCAGGAGGCGATTATATCAATGAATAGCATCTGGATTTGTTATAGATATTCGAAAACATCATTTGTGGACACTTGATAGATTTTTACCAGATTCTCATGTGGGGGACAGGTCACTGGAAACGGACACTTTGGCATCTTGCGGTGCGCAAATGCACATCAGGCCTACTTGTGGGTTCATTTGAAAAGGCAGCTGATGCCGCTCCAGAGAGCTCTCGGAGACCAAAATGACAGGCCAGCGAAGGTACAGTAGGAGGTCATGTAGTTTTTAGCGAACTGATGTCACGCAATTCAACGAAATTGACTGACTTCTTCAAACATCTTTTCTGTCTCGACTGCCAGGGATTTTCACTGTGAAAAGGACAAAGTGGACTTCTTTAAACGGACTGTGTTCTTCAAGAGGTTGTGAAATAGACGACATAGATTCTCTCTCACTATTCTTTCTCTACCACCACCTGCTTGACGTGATTTTGTGTAAAGAATGACATATTTATTGCCAACATTTGAGCCTGAGTGCCTTGGGCTGTTGAAAAAAAAATCTCAGCACATTCATTATGATTTGCAGATTTGCATTTATTTTATTGTGAATTAATTTCAAAAGAGGTGTTTCTCGTAACACTCTAAATGAGGATGGATCAGATGGTTTATTGTAAAATGCAATTCATTGATGATAATGACGCATTTTGCAGATGTTTGTACTTCAATGGGAATGTTCTCTGTACAGTAACAGCATGTCTTAACTTCTGTAAATGCTGCGTCAGCATCTATGATCTTTGCTTTTACTATCCTACTTTTGGGTTGAGATTTTATACTGTATTGTTATATGCTTAAAGCATGGCAACACCGACAGATAAAAAAAGTTCTAGTTTTTGTAATAAATTGTGATACTTGAATCATAAAAAAGGTGTAAACTTTTTTTATTTGAGAAATGTGAATCTTTGCACACTCTTTATGACATACAGATCTAATGAAATACAAGGTCTCCATTGAATACATGGGGGCGCTGGAATTAAAGGTCTAAATCTGACCTGTGTAAGAGTCAGCAACTCCTTAATCCTAAACCTGCTCTCCTGAATATGTATTGTAAGTTTTCCCATTCTATTACAGTGTGCTACTATAATCAATATTTTTAAATTAACAATTAATCATGTGACTACTTGCATGTGAAAGTTGTCGCACATAATAATGAACCTCCAGAGTAATATCACTCAACTCTGCAGTTCCACTTAGATCTGCTGAGTGTGAGCATTTTTTCTCTCTGCACACTCTCATCTGCATCATTTTAGGCAGCAGAATGCAGCTATTAGCAAAAAACCCTTCTGTACACTTCCTGCTCAGCACCAAGCGGCAGATAGAGACAGTTAGCAACTATCTGGCGAACATAATGCCGCATTTAGCTGCAGAAAAGCCAGATATTTTTCTTAGGAGTATGTGGAGACCAAAAATGGAGCACAAATTCACCAGGTGGCCAGAAAGACTCCAAATAATTGAATATGTCACTCTGTTTCTGCTGGATGTGTAAACAGGTGGCTTTTTACTAACAAGATCACTATAACAACCAAAATAGTTGTGTTGAATGCTTGTTTAGTGCATCTTTTTTTAAGATCAACTTGAACTGTTGTCCTACCAGTAGGACATGGTCTACAGTAGCATTTTCAAATCAACTGTCGAGAGGCACCAAAAGAACAAAATACATTTCATAATCTCTTTAAAAATCTTCCCTGTGGCCAACAGACAGTAAAAAATAATGGGAAAAAATGTTATTGTTTTGCAGATCAATTTACATCTCTCTTGATAGCAACAGTATACCTATAGCCCCATACTTTATTATAAAACAGCTTTACTGAACAGTAACTTTAACCCTCACAAAACCCCTCTCAAATGGTTGAAGGACCAAAAAGCATATCTACAGCAAATTCTTATTAATTCAAACTTGTTTCTCATCACAACTTTTGATGAAAATACTCAGGCCTAAACGTGTCTAGATTTGTCATTTGGGAAACAAATACACTGCATACTTATTGTGTTAGGTGGTATAAAATATAGTGTTTAGTTCTTACAAAGTCCTCACCATATACTTCTAACACAATAACAACATGAACCATACTTCCCACTTAATCCCATTTAAATAATGATAATAAATAATATCCCATAGCATAGTGCAAGCCAGTGAGTTTTAAACGGGACACAGCCGTAACCCGATAAGCATCCATTCCTTCTGAAAGCTCACTAATGTTTATCATGAGCATTAACTTTTCATCCTGTGTCCAGAGAGGATGGAGAAAGTTAAAACACTGTTTTTCTTGAGTAAAGAGTCAATGTCTAGGTGATCAAGTTCAATATCATTAGAGGAGCACACCACAGACACCAGCATCTTAACCAAACATAAATCCCTCCTGTAAAGAGGTGCATATACACACACTGTAAATACACACACTTTTAATACACACACTGTAAATACACAGCTTTTTCAGTCAAAAGGTTGGCATTAAGGTCATGCATCTCAGTCTATACATTTTCTCTGCAAATGAATCATAGCTGACACCACTCCCATTAGAGGTTGCAGCGTCTGAAGGTCCTCCCTTTATTGTTAGTGAGGTGGCTTGGTCCCACCACAGTCGATTCATGTGTCCCACAAATTGGTTTCCATTCTCTGCCTCTGAGGTATGGGGAGGACTTTCCATCAATAGGGGTTTTCCCCAGACACCAGACAAACTTCAGCACATGCCGTTGCACAGCCATTACAGACAGCTCGTGTGGCACATCTGGGGTTGGATTTCAGTGCAAATTCCTTCTGTTGAGAGGAGTTACACACTAATACAGGAACACACCTACATATCCACACATACATGTACAGACAGTCACACACAAACACAGTATGATCTCTTCCTTGAGTGGCCACTGGAGGCCTTGTGAAGAAATTGACTTCCTTCACCACATCCACCTGGCCTCGTTGACCTACAGAGCACATTAGTCCAAATCAGGTCTTTTTTTCTCTTGACCTATATCTTGCCCCAGATCTTGTCAGGTATATTCTTGGCACAGCCAGATAATAGCTAGCCTGTTGATCTCAGACATAATTGGTTCGTGCCTGCATGCACCACAATTTAAATTTGCTTAGAGGAAAGGTCAGATATGAGGTGTTTTTTGTCGCCCATATCTGGCTCCTCTTATTTCACCCTTTGTGTGAATAGCATGTAAATTCATCATATCTGACATTTTTCTGAAGTTTTTCCATTAAGAATGTTCTGTGTTACTGTCCTTGAAATGATGGAAGCAATGTACAAAGAACTGAGCTATTTTAATGACTTGACAACAAGCCTTACCTCATTCAGGAGACCACGTACTGTATTAACTGTATCTTAATCATCATGCATTACCAGCGTCCAGTTTCATTATTTGGAGCTGGAATTACCAGTTCTGGGTAAACTGCTTCTTAAAACAACAAATGAACATCCAACTTTTTTCAGACATGCCCATTCACACTGAACTGAAACTGAACAAGCTCTGTATGAGATCGTCTCCCACACAAAGTAACACAGTACTTCTGTCACACGGTTTCTGAAATGATTTTAAAGAGAAACTTTTTACACTGTGGGTAGGATTTGCAAATTAACATGTTGCCTGCACCCAGAAGTCTCACAAAACTAAGATCAAACCCTCAAACTAGGCAGTGCTGATCAAATATGAATTAAGACTTCATTGCCTATTACTTGTTTGTGACCAGGCTGACAGTTTTTTCCTGAATCAAAGGACTGCACATGCGCAGTACGCATTGGGTAGGATCTCTACAGCTCATAAAAGTCTGATCAAACTGTGAAATTAGGCAGTGCTGATCAAATATGAATCAGCATTCTGTTACTGCATTGCCTCAAATGTTTTCAGAAACATATTTTAATTGACTGTTTATTTGAAAATCAATTTTTTCCAGCTTTAAAACAGAAAAGCCAAAATCGAGCACAGCTCAACTTGCAGTACTGTCATCCACAAGCCGGAACATTTATTGGTCCGTTGCCCTTGACTGAAAAAGATTCCTTTATTTCTATAAACTAAAAACTGTCTAAAATGGTGAAAAACAAATCATATTTATTTTCTTTTTCTAAAAGTTAAACATGTCTTTGCACCTTAATATGGCTACTGACAAGGGTGACGTAGGTGGTCAAACAAGCTATGTCAAAAGTAGGTAGCACACTCTGCTGTTTAAAAAGAGTCACGATTCAAACAAAATCATTAGGATTCATCCTCTGAGAACCATAAATATCTGGACAAAATTTCATGTCAGTATATCTAAGAGTTGTTGAGATATTTCAGGTTCGATCCAGAAAGCCATGCTTTTAGCATGGCTAAAAATATCAAAATGGCAGTGTTTAGCCAGGGACATTTCAATGTAACAAAAATGAACTGATAATATTTTGATATATTTAAAGGGGAACTGCTCCAATTTTATACATAATAATAAGTCAGTTTACAGGTTTTGGGTTCCAGTTGCATTGTGTGTAATGCAGTGGAATAAAAGACGCAATATCTCTGGTTCTGCTGTATTGATTTTGATTCTTTGATTGTTTTGATTCTGTCCCTCCTGAGTCTGATAATGTTATAGGAGTACAAAGCTAGTTTGATAGAGTTCAGTTTTAATGTGAACTCCTAGAGTAACTTGTGTCCAATTTATTTAAACTGGAGTGGCTACTTGTGGCAGATTTTGACAAAGCAGGGGTAAACAGACCATAAGTTACTAAGGGCCCTGCCTGCTGTATTAAAAAGCCACTGTAGCAGTGGGACTGCAGAACACATCCCCTATCCAAAAACTGCTTACCATGCTTTGTAAGGCACATGAAATGTCTCATCAAGTGGCTGATGAAAAATTCATGAAGAGAGAATAGGAAAACAAATAAAAACTCTATGTGGGAATGGGAATGAGAGAAATTTAACTGTCCCACTGATGCTGAATAAGAGCCATTTTTGCAGAAAAATATAAAATTGGTGACACAGGCAATCTGTTGATAAATGTTGTTCAAAGAAATGAATTTCTAATGGCAAAGAGATTATCTGCCCAAATAAGAAAACAGTGATATTCAAGTTTTATAGTATCATTTTCACAAACCATCAGTATATTTTTATTGGATCATACAGTCCTCACTGCAAAAATGCTGAGACATGTTTTTTACTTTTTCAGATTTTTAGCATTCGATAGTGCAGAGTGGAGAGTGAGGGAAAAAAGATCTATAAAGTGCTGGCTTGGATTCAAATCAACATTGTTTGTCTCTTACAAAACACCAGGATGTCTTTTGTTTCAAAATTTTGCATTGACACTGTGCCCTTCTCCACCTAATTCTGATCCAATTCTCATCTTATAGGTGCTATGTGCTCCGCTTATATATAATTATATCAAAGCTTTGGCACATTGTACTGCTGATGAAGTCTTTTTGCTCATTTGTCATTATTTTAACAATTATAACTGACATATTACAGCAGAGTAATTGTCTGTTTTGAATGTGCTTTAAATGCTGCCAATGGAGGACCAGTTGTGTTTTGGCAGAAAGACAAAGGGAGATTGGCTTGCCTGGAGAAAGAGAATATACATGAGACACATCCATCCATACTTGTCCTTAATCTCAGAGCTACTTCTGCAGCTGTCAGGGTGGTGTTCAACCCTCCATGCCACTGAATGAATAATTTATTTCCTCCTGACATGGGAAATTCCCCTTCCAGAGTATCACCCAACAAGTGTCAGTCCAAATATATGCAAGAAAGCAAACACAAAACCACACCGTTATAATGCTTCCTTGAAGTGCTTGCCAGATGAGTATCTAACTACGTATCAGGGGGAGAGTTTATTTTGGATCGTTTAAGTTTAAAAGCTATAGTTGCTCAATTTCTTATTACAAACTATACAGTGAACACTTGTGATGCATACTGTGCCAGATTGGCAGTGTGACAGGCATTGTTGTGTCCACCGGAGATTCATTACAATTATTAAATCCACTGGTGCTAAGGTGATACGTTCATAAAACCAGCAATGTTGTTCAAACTGATCTTGGCATATTTACCAAAGTATAAACTGCTGACACTGTTGTGCATCAATGTTTTGTGCTGGAGATCAATAAAGTCAAGTGAATTATATGATCGTCAAAAAGAGAAACTCATACCCAATCACAATTACAATCTGTGATAAGGTACTGCCTTGGTGGACTCGTACCACCCACTGCGAACATACTTGCGGACACAGTTCTTGCTCAATATATCCAGTATACACAATGACTGGACAGCCCCCAGACTGACATGGTAAGTATCCTGCCTGGGTACAGACTTTTGAATCAACTCCACTCCAAGTTGATTGATTCAGGTCTGACATCATGACACAAAACAGTTGGAAAAGTGATTTTCCAATGTGGGCCACGGGGCTAATCATTAGCCAATGAGTGGAATAACACCACTGTCAAGTTTTGTCAAGCTGTATGCCTGTGCAGAATCCACAGAGTATTAACAACAATGGCGACCCCTAGACAAGATAGAGCCTGCCAGTGAGGCTGTTCTAAATAGATTAAAAGTACAAATGACTTTGAAATCCAAACATCTCCCCCGACTGGATTTGGGAAGAGTCTCATGTATGTCTACATGCTGTTAGATTCTAGTGGATACATCGGTCACTGGTGACTGGAAATCGGTTAGAGTGGAGGCAACGGCCATATTTACATCCAAATATATTGCAAAATAAAATGTGCATTAATGTCATCCACTACCGTTATGTGATTATTATTAGTTGGTTAATTGAGATAAGTAATAGGTGCCACCAAATCTCCAGTTGGAAAACCAGCAGAAGAGGGCACAACAAGATGACGTTATTAATGAGTGCTAGCCGAACCGCAAACTGTGAAAAACAAGAATGGGCTGTGAAGTGTGCAAGAGGAATTATGGTGCCCGCAAAATTTGCAAGAAGTGTGAAAGGCCCCATCTACACACAGGGTTTGGTTTGTCCATTCTGGGCTACTGTAGAAACATGGCAGTTAAAAAAAAAGCCTCAATGAACCATCGGCCTGTCCACGACCTTTACAACACCCAAAACACCAAAACACTGCAAAAGCACATTACTATAATTCAGTAGTATGACTTTGGGAGTGTAAACTTGTGTGGTCAGTACATCTCCTTGGACCACACTTTCTCTTGTCTAAGGGATGGCAGAGCAGATTAATGGTGCTTTCCAACACTTCCTGGCGGTCTTCCTTCCTTTGGCTCAGTGCCCCTCTCTGCAGCTAGTTACTTGTTTCCTCTGCACACTAAAGAGTTAGGTTTGCATTTTCCCTCTACAATGGTCAGATTGAAATTAGGACTATGGGTAAAAGAGATTGTTCTTCAGTGTTCGGGGGCATTTTTGTGGGCACTGAATCTACACATTCAGTTTGCTACTCCTAAAAGCACCAAACAAGACAATGAGAGAGACACTGCATTGTTTCTGAGATGCACATAGCTGTGTGCATGATTCCACTTCTTCTTTACACACATCCATCCAAGACTCTTTTGGCAGTGATTCATTGCACACCATCTGGAGATGCAAAGAACATGTTTATTACTATAAAACACAAAATAATTTTGTAAATCGGTATAAAATCCATGACAACTGAAAACTGCCACTTTGAATGGATCGAATTGGTATGAAAAGTGCATAAATTCTGGGTGTTTACTGTCGTAAATTGCCAGATTTGGTGAAGTTGTTTCTTTGTTTGCCACCTTTGTTGATCCACTTCCACAATGTAAGATGCAAAGTGGGAAATAGCGGAGCCTGCTTAAAAACATCCCACATACTCCGACTGTAATTACAACTAGGATGCTAACATCAATAAGATCTACCATAAATCTGACATGACATGAATGCTGCATAACTCTATCTCCTCTTCATCATCAATTTCCCTCTATCCCTTTTTCCTTCTTTAAAATGTCCCTCTCTCTCCCTCACTCCCTCTGCCTTCTGGCAGTCTGCCATAGCTGGGCTTTATCCACAGGCGTCTTGTGACAGAAGCCGGCACAACAGGAATATTTTTCATGAAGATGCCACAATCCCCGCACCCTCTGGGAGTAATGCCAGGGGCTGTTTTCCATAATCAGGTCAATCACAAACAGCCACCGTGGAGCCCTCCATCCCTTACCTCCACCCCACCAGGTGGACCAGAGCGAGGAGGTCTGCTCTGTGCGTGCGAGTAATCACTAAGAGTGTGGCAGCGCTGAGGCAAGCAGTGACGGAGGTAACACAGGTGTCCTCACCTAACCTGACAGAGCAGGTGCACCATGAGGCAGCGTATTAAAAGTTAAAAATAAAAGGTGAAGTCAAGAGTAAACTTCTAAAACTTCTAAAAATGAGCATGTACCAGACAACAACTCGCTAAAAAATACACTGGCAAATGACAAAGTAGAAATAAAACAAATATTGGCAAAGATTGGTTTGGACAGAACAAGTAGGATATTTCTCCACAGAAGCACAACTTTAAATGAATGCTCTGCCGGAGGATACAGTATACGTTTTTATGAAGTAAATGACAGAGCGCCTAAGCTTGTAATCAACTGAGCTGCTTAATAGAAAGCCAAACATTCCAGAGGTGTGAACTGTACTGCACGTAGGTGCAAACAAAATTAATGAAAAGGCAGCAGCACAAAAGAAGAGATGGAATTCCTGTCTCCAGTCTACACTTAATAGCTTCAGTATATAAGAAAATAAAAAGGTCAGAGTCAGTTCATTCTTCAAAACAATCAAAGGCCATGTTTTGTGGCATGTACAGTCAAAGCAAATGTATCCCTTTGGTCTTAATATGCAACTCTAAGCTCTTGACTGCAAAGGTGTTTTAGAGGAATTTACACTTAAATTTAATGCTGAAAATGGAAAGGCAGGGACAAGGGAACACATAAAAAGGATCTATTTATTACAGATTAAAAGAGGCCATATAACGTGTTTCCCCAAAACTAATAATATAATTATAATATGTGTTATAATAAACAGATTTTTTGTGCATGTGAAAGGTCTGAAAAGTGTCTCCCACAGAAAACACTGCTCCAGTCCCCCTGAAACCTAGAGAATATACTTCGCTGTCCGCCATTGTTGTTTTATGACTAACACGACTCAGGGAACACGAAGATGTGGAAGGTACAAGCTAAGCATGACAATTTCTCTGTTGTTGGCTTCAAGAACCAGCACAGAAGTCTTCATCTACTCCCACCATCTGAGGGAGTGAAGACCCAGTGGACAAACTTTATTTTTGATGGAAATGTGGTGGAAATGTGTGAAAAAACAACAACAAAGCTATTTTCATAGTTTAAACGTAAATGTGAAGAGTGGTAACCAGAAAGCACGTGTGGTTTGTTTACCCCAGAGAGAAAAAAGAGAGAGAGAGTGTGTGTTGTGGAAAGATGCTGCCCTTCAAGCGGCTCACTTCCAGAAATTCTTTCACAAGTGAAGTTGTGTTAAATAAAAGATTTCACCAGTTACTTGTCTATTTGTCAGGACAGGAGGAAGCACTGAAAACACCTGACTGAGTCCATCAAGTTGTCTCTGACCTGGAAAGGAGGGGGGGTATTATAGTTGACCTTGGCAGATGTCTTCCAGTTTCCCAGAGGATGCTCTGTCCACCAGACATAGTGGTGCAGTCAGTGGCCACAGAGACACTCTCCCTCATTAGGAGGACAGAACTGGCAAGTGAGTGCACACACACAATTTCAGAAAAAATGACAAGAGGAAAAAAATTTCCTCTTGTAGATAATGACAATTTTGACAACTCAAATCAAACACAAGGCTGACGGATTTGATTTCCTAGCAAAAATTTCATTCATTTCAGTTAGACTTTGGGAACCAATTTGGTTTTTAATAAAAATGCAGAAAAAGGCAAAGCATGAGACAGGATGGAAATTACAGGTCTGTGGTGTCATGTTATTTTCATTTGAAATACTTCTTATTTCGTTATCCTTTACTTGAGTCAAATGTCCAGACAATTTACATACTGATAACTATGAAATCTCTTGTTAAAAAGTGAAAGTCACTCGGTCTAGCTAAAGATCAATTTTTAAAGTAAAGAGGTTTTAGTCTGGAACTGTTGATTGATTAAATGATGTGACCTTCCAACTGCTTGTAGGGGAAGAAAATATCAGATTGGTTTGGTTTTGGAAACAGCTCAGATGGTCACTGTGTAGCCACTACAATAAAGGCTTTCAAACACTGGCAGACGGATCTGAACTGTATTTGTACTGCATTGTTTACTTGATAAAGGGTATCTCCAGTGATGTCTGTGCTTGCATTAGTTTCCCACCGAAGGGCACCAGTTTCTCTGTCCTTCTTTTGTTCCCTTCTAAGCAGAACTCCTACGCATTTTTTGTTCTGAAAAACAACAGACATCTAGTAGCGCACATAAAAGAAGCTGCTATTGCTTTCATTATTCCCTTCTTATGTCACTGAACTGAACACGTGCAGAGATCCTTGTCACTGCTAACTCCCACTATTGGCCTAAGGAGGGTGCAGGCGTCAACAGATCTCCAAACAAGCATATCAGTATGTGTAGAGCATGCGTAACTATTTGTCAGCGTCATTCACCTGTTTTACCTCTTCACTAATCAGACCACATGAGGGTGTTGTCAGCTATTATGACTTTGTAAACAATGACTGTTTTTTCAGATTTTTGCTCATCTCACCTTTTTTAAGAACTCCCCACACCCAGTACAGACATTACAGGATTATTTCATCATTTCAACTCATGGAAAACCCACAACAAAATAAACCACCTTATTTTCTTTCTGCAGTGCAACTCCCAATTCCGAGGGGCAGAGCAGAGATAGCTGAGAAGGCGCTTGCTCTATTGACCAATCGTTAGGCCTATGTCCATGTATTTACAGCTGCAACACTTGATGAATGATGTTTTTATCTGGTGAAAATATGAATAAATAACAGCAACACAAGAGGCTTACAGATCATTTGACTGATATATTAGTAGTCACTAACATCCATCACCAGTGGTCATGAAGTTTGGACATGTGACGGCGTTCTTCTGTCGACACGATGCAGCCAGCCCTGTCACGCTGGCTGGGATATGAGCAACACAACGGGACTGCGTCATCTCCCTCCATAACCCATGAATAATCCATGACCACAGAGGCACCAGCAGCAGCTATGGGTATTCAGTGAGAGGCTTGCACTAAAACAAACTGTCAAAAGAAGACACAAGTGTTTACAAGCACTTGACAGGAAGGTGGGAAAAGTTGAAGAGCAGCAACATCCTTGGCTGTTTTACTCAACAAGTTTTTTTTCTCTTAGGAAGTATAATTTAATTTTACTACAGTTTTTGTCTTCTTAACTTCGAGAGATGAGTCATTGTGTTGTTGAAGGACATTTAGGAAGGAAAAACATATAAATATATAAATAAAAAATGATTCAGCATTCTTAAACACAATAAAACCTGGCAACTTAAGGTACATGTTATAGACATACCATTCCTGCTTTGAAACTTTTCATTTCAAGGCACAAAACATCATCCACAAAATGTAGCCTGAGATAGCCAATCACAATCGATTATCAAAAGAGTTGGTCATTTATCTTCTATTAATCAGAAAAACTATTAATTGTGGCAGCTCTGCCGTATTCATGCATCTGTACCAATATGATACTGATGGCCAACACTATGAAAACATTATTAGCAACCATCAAACCCTGACACAGACTAAATCACAGAACAGACTACTTTGTCAACTGACTGTCATGATTCTAATTCCGTGGATGAAGGCAGGAAAAAACTCTGCCTTCAACAGTCCATCAGTGTGCAGATATTGGTAGCTTATTCTCCTGACATGGACTGAATCTTCATATCTCAAAGAGCTCATAGTACCCTATTACCCCTCTAGAACACTGCGTTCTCTGAATGCAGGGCTACTTGTGGTTCCTATAGTCTCTAAAAGT
>NW_023339696.1:5727976-5745798 GCF_004916995.1 Morone saxatilis
TGAATTGAATTGAAATTGAATGTGGGAGAAAGCCCACAAAAACACAGCATGAGAAGATCATGCAAACATGGACAGTTCAATGTCAGGGAATCAAGCCCACTTTGTTCTTCCTATGAGGTGATAACCACTGAGACACTGCGCCACCTACAGGTTAGCAACTATATGGAGTAACTGCTTATACAATAGTTGCCACAGACTCTGGAGGATAAAACAAAAAAGTTATATGCCTTCCTTAATATAGTCTTTTCTGACAGGGAGACTATAATAGTGCAGTCATCTGCTTTACCTGGTGTAGAACATTCCTCTGTCCCATCTTTCCTACACATTCTGCAGCACAGCACTGCAGCACTAGCCAGGCTCACATACCAACTCCCTATAGCCCACTTAATGAGCAACCTGCAGAGTGCGTATGTCTATGTGTGTATCACAATTTCAACTTTTTACAACTCGCCTCCCCCTCCAGCCCTTCAGCATATTTCCTGGCTGCTTGCCCACACCAACATTGTCATGCCGTGTGCTGAAACACACATCGTGCTTGGGTGTATCCATGACAGAGACAGCCTGATTTAGAATTAATGACGTGTAGTGTATATTGATTAAATAACTGAATTTAGTATTTAGTCGTAGAAAAATATGGCCAATATTATTGCTGGCTCTTAATCTAACAAGATAATTTATTAAAGGAGTAGTTAATCACAAGAAGATCCATACCACACTGTTTGTATGGTAATTTTGTAGTTGCAGCCAACAGCATGTTTGCTTATCTTAGAGTAAAGACTGCAAAAAGGCAAACAGCTAGCCCGGCTCTGTGCAGAGGTACCAGAATCCACCTACCAGGCTCTCTAAAGCTCACTGATTAACATGGTATGTCTCTTGTTTAAAGACAGTGTAAAAACTGAGATTTGCTGGTTTTAGGGGAGGTTTGTCTATTTCTTGGTCCAGGAGCAGTCGTGGAGTCTCTGCCTGGTAACTCCTGCTGCTCCTCGCACATAACCCCTGTAACATTTTTATACTTAGACTTATAGTTTTTCTACAAGGCAGTATAAGGAAGCAAAATTTGTTACTTTTGGACGGAACCAGGCTAGTTGGCTGTTAGCTGTATTTATGCTAAGCTAAGCTAACAGACTGTAGGCTGTAGATTGATACAGAAAATGTTTGTGTTAACAATTAACAAGTTGCCTTCATGTAACAAGTTGCCTTCATGTACTATAATTACAAACCGTAAGGTATCTATGTTGTCTTCTACTTGAATAAGGAATTAAAGAAAAAACTGCATTAAAACATCTTAAGCAGTATATTCTCAGTGACAGCTACTCCACAAAATAATTACAATATCTAGACTCAAAGTGGACGAGGAGTGCCTTTTCATAATTTGTCCAAGGTTTTGAGTACGTTATGACTGACTGATCTTCCTCTAAAAATACAAAACTTCCTCTTAATTACTGCTGGGTGTTGAGATGAAAAGATCAATTTATGTGCAAATAGACCAAGTAGATCATGTCAGACTAATTGACACTGGAGACTGCATGGAGGATCATCATTACACTAATGGACAACAGTCATTATAGTGTCGGAGATATGATCTGTCCTCAATTAATTGCTGTTACCAGGGAAGCAGGAACTTCTTAGCTGACCCTGTGTCAGCGCTCACGGTGAGCCTTGCTGTGCTAATGTTTTTGTGACATAAAACTGGAAGTATTTTGCTTCTGTCGAAGTCGAAGGCAGCACAAATAGATCATTAACCGAGCGACCGCTGGAGCACACCGCATAATATGTTAGGTATAGCAAAACAGAACCAATTGATTAGCTGGTTAGATGGTCTAGCTTGTAAGTGTAGGAAATAGACAATAAGCAGAATATATGTATATGCAACCATAAGTTAGCCCTCTGGGACATGTGGCTGGAGGAGAGGAGAGAAAAGCTCTTTGTAGAACAAAAGAGACTGGCATTAAATGGTGCTTTGGGACTGCAGAATAACGACAGCCCACCACCATTTACTTTGTCTAACCTTTAAGCACATTAAAAATCTGCAGTATCCTTTAATAAAACTCACATACTCAGTTTTGCCCTTTCCTACTGTAACCTCTGTCTGGGTCTTCCATTCAGGGCAAGTGGCTTTATCAAGAAAATGTTAATAAAGTTGGGTTTCGTTAGAGTCTGCCCTTCGGGTTCCCCTGTGTGTTTCTGTGTTGTGCTGAATATAGGATGTGGCTTTTGGACAGCACAGGTTTCGGCGCAATTAGGCTCCCTCTGTGACAGGAGTATAGAGGGGATAAAATACACAGAGGACTAATGATCCAGAAAAAGGCCTTAAGTGAGGATGTAGGTGAGTGTGCATGTAGTAATGTAGTAGTATAAATATCATGCATAACCACACAGGTATATTTCATAGTTGAGCTTTAGTGTGCTACAGTCCTCTGCACAAGGTGACTTCTACTGCCAAGTTTGATAAAGAGTCAAACTTTTATCAACTCTCTGAGGAGGAGCCACAGCTCTTCAGGAGCCAACAACTACACGTCAGTCCACTGATGGTCTTTACCCGTTAGCCTGTTACTGTCTGGCACGCAGCTATTCACTGGCAAGAGATATACAGTAGGTTACCGAACAAGCTCATAGTGTGGAGTGAAAAATCTAATAACAATCACAGACATTCTTGTTTGTAAAACTACACAACCAAACAGTTGACCGACAGATAACGAAACAGTAATTACTTTGATAATTGATACTATATAAGTCAGTATTTAAAATGGTTCTAGCTTCTTAAATGTGAATATTTGCTGTTTTCTCTAATAGTAAAATGATTCTAACTGGTTGTCAGACAAAAACAATGAATTTGGAGATGTTTTTGGGACATTATCCAAAAATATCCTCTGGCACACAGCAAGACAACAGGTATACTCCAACCAGTCACATCAAAAAGCCAGCAACTCTACTGTTTTGGCTCGCACTGCCTGCTTTTAATCTGTCATACTGTGATAAAAACAACAACACACTGAGTCAAAGACATGTGTGGTTAAGTCAAAACAACAGTTTACTGAGAATAATACAGGGGGTAGCTAGTTTACCACAATAAAATAACAAACTTCTATACCTGGCCTCAGGACATTGGATCCTGAGGGTCTCAGAACTCAGTGAGAATAGTTGCAGTTCAGAATAATTTACAAATGATTAACTATTCTGTGTGTCTCTGACTTTATTCCCACCTGCCACATTTACTGTAAAACTTCACACTGTGTTTTGGTATCACTCACAGTTCTCTATCCAGTCCGAAACTTAAAGATTCTAGAGTCACTTCACTGCAGCCACAGCACTCACTTTGAAATCCTGACTGAAAGGTCTTGAGAAAGAAACACGAGACCCTCTGACCAAAAACTGCTGCCCTGAAATCAATTCATACTGTTCAACCAATTATCCAATGACAATTGTACACCTGCGCTAGGTTGAATATATATGTTGTTTGCCTCATGTCTTTGTCCATTTTGACTCTGATGAAGTCACAGTAGTGTTGAAACATTAGTCTGTCAGCACAATTAAAGGCTGTGAATCAATCCGTGTGCTCCACTCCTTCTTTGTTCTTTCTAAGTATTGGTTGTATTTAGATTTTTTGCAGACAGAAGGTTGGTATCTCAATGAAAACCACTCAAACTGTTTTTGTAATAAAATGACACATATGGATATCAAATAAGTCATCATCATGAATGAGATCTCACTATGACTGATGTACTCACACACAGATGACAGTTTGGCTGTTCCATGCTAAGATGAGTCAGTGTTGGGAATTTTTCGGAGCATCTGATATGACAGCTGCTGGCGATATTGGATGTATTAAATACTAAAACAATAAGGTGCTTTGATAGACATGTAATGTTACTGTGATAAAAGTGATGGAGCAAGCGATATATTGGTACTGAAAGCTCTCAGTAGTCAGAACACAGAGTAATGGTTTGTAAAGGTAAATTCGGACAAAGCCTGAGCAACTGTTGAATAAACTTAAAAGGCCAAGTGTGTAGGAATTAGTGGTATCTAGCTGTGAGATTGAAGATTGCTACCAGTGCAAACCCACTGACACAACCAAGCACGAAGGAGAAACTACGGTGGTTGTGAAACGAAAAACGGTAAAGCCCCTTTCTACAGCCAGGGCTTGGTTTGTCCGTTCTGAATCTTGCAGTGGTTTGCCTGTCAGACCATAAAAATGTGGTAGCAAATAATCCTGTGTGTGATATTGGCAGAGCAGTGATTTACCATAATCCCAGGACATTGGCTCTACCCCAGGACAGTGTGGAGGGGCCAGGTTCTAATCCAAGGTCACTTTATCAACCATGTCTGTCCAAGCTTGCCATTATGTTACATAATGTTCGCTTTTTGATAAATAAGTGATTAAAACCAATAGAATGGTAATGTCAAGAGTCACGTTTCGTTGGTCACTTTGTTTAGAAGTGTTCTTAAGCATCACCAGCAGACATGATGTGCAGGCGAGCTAAATCTGTTCATTTCAAATCTGATGAATAAAATATAGAAACAAATCTTCCTAGAGATTTTCTGTCTGAAGTCAAACCACAAAGGGGGACCTAAACAAAGATCAAAAGACAGTGTCGCAAACAGACAAAGTAAACAGGCAATACAAACACAAAAAAAGAAAGTTAAAGTATATTGTATGTGAATACAAGACAGAAATATAAAATCCACACCATCATTTATTCCTATACACTGAGGGAAGGCTATAGAATTATATTCTAAACTTTAGAGTATGTGATAATCAATTACAGAATGATCCTTTCCTATTAGTGTAGTGTATGAGTATACATACTATACTGTACTCTGCAACCTGTTTTTCAAATTACAAATAACAATGACAGTAGTGTAACATTTGTTTTTTCTAGAAAATATTTTCCGCAGTGTGACAGAACAGAATGAGATCCAACAGCGGTATGACCTGTAAAACCTTATTTCTCTTTATCATTATCCTTTCTTTCCTCAAACAGCAACACATTTCAACCAACAGTCTGCTGTTAATGAGAACGTGCAATTGCTTTTAGCTCAGCTTTGATGTGTATAATACAAAATGCTAACAAGATTGTACCCCGCTAACCCCTGCTCCCTCTCAGCTTATTCAATACTAAATTGCTTTGTGGCTGATTCAATTTTTCAAAGTTTCGCCAATCACATATTTATGAACAAACATGTCAGCAACAGCCATACTATGTAAATGGTCAGCGCCTTTCAGCATCATTAGCATTTACTAAAACAAGAGGCGAAGCAGTACAAACACATATTGGATTTTTCTTCCATCTGTTATGGGATGCAAATTAGTTTTCCTTCAAACCAATTGCTAGTATACAGTTCCTATTGCAAATTTGCCCTCAATAGTCACACTTTTAGAGTTATGACCATAAAACTTTGAGTGTTTATGTGCAACAAACCCTAAAGCTCCTTAACATGCATGCTTGGCTAATACTATACCTGCATAAAATATAGGTAAATATACAGAATTCATTTACACAAAAATTGAAATAATCAAGTGATAATTTAATCTTTAGATCTTCTCTTCCAATGAATGGATATATATTTCAGCTGAGGAATAATTTAATGTATTTTTAACTTTTGTTTTTGATGATACTACAGCAGAACTTTAGTAAGCAGGTCATATAAGCACATGAGTTGACTGTGCTGCCTAAAGTAATCTCTGAGTTGCTGTGACTTAATAAACTATTCTTTATTTAGGTGCCCCTCGAGGTACTTCATTTCCTGTTATTAAAGTTCTGACGTCTAGCCATGAAGGACAGCTCATAAAATACATTTTTCATATGGTGTTGAGTAGGTACATAAACAAAGAGCAGATCTTTTCTTCCGTTTTTTTTCTTCCCAAAATGGTTTCAGCACATCTGAATCCAAAACCAAAACCACATAATAGGCCTTTACAAGTGTGGACTGTATGGACAAAGTGCCAAAACCCTGAGAAATAATAGAAACGCTCTTCTGTAATATACGCCTCACAATTGTATAAAACACAAGAGGGCCAAACACTTCACATTTAGACGAATGGTAGCACAGTTATAGGTAGCACACGTATTAAACAACTGTGTTAATAAACACTTCATTGGGCACGTCATCACTTCAGACCATCCATCTAAAGTCGTGTTCCTTTATGCTGCGCTCTCTCTCCAAATAACAAATGGGTGCGGAGCTTTAACAAATTAATCTAGTCTGCAGATGAGAGGGTGTTAGTAAATAATGAATCACACTGCCACCCACAAAGCAGACTCACACAAAGTGCACACACGGACACAGAAGATTTCAGAGAACACACACATAAAAAGAGCAATGGGGTGTCCTTGGGGAGAGGGCCAACATGGCCACTGTGGCTCTCGTTCAATAGATGATTCAGTCCTCGTGAAAATAAGGGAATATATATTTATTTGTATCTCCAACAACTAAACTAATTGTGTTATTTTACCTTTGAAAAACAGGGTTCATCATTGTTGTACAAATGTCTCGGGTGTTAGTAGCATTGGTCTGCCATGGGTTTTGTTAAGGATGCAGATACATTTAATTATAACAGATTAGTTCAGTCTATCGATAGGACAATTTAGGTGTGTGGATGGAAGTGAGGGTTGATTGATATTGGTGACGATCCAGGTTCCTGATTATCCATTTTTCAGAATCCTCTACGGGTGCTCAAATATGGTCTTTTAGGCCTTTGAGTGACAGACCTGATGACAAAAGCTGTCAAGCGTAAACTTGTCAAGAGTGTGTCACTGACTAGAATAGTGAAGTGGCAATATATGTGGATATTTAAAGCCACGGCTTGATAGGTTAGTGAGTAAGTCGGTGGATGTGTGTGCATGTGTATGTCAGCCCTGATCTAAATATGTTAAACTGAAGAAATCTGGTTATTATCCAGCAAACTTCCAGAGAAGCAATATGTAGGTTTAAATTAGTGGGAACTGCAAGGGTGAGTTACAGTGAATCTGAATCCGTCTGCCCCATAAACCCCTGATACCATATTGTATCAAAGAAATGTGTGTCCACATGTGCACTGGAACTGTCTAAACATATGGGTTTTGACACTAAGCTACCTTGTTTTTCTGAATTTCACAATAGCTTCTGTATTCTGTGGAATATTCTGTAATAAACTGCACAAGCCACTGTTAGTTGTTTCTGAAGCTTAAGAAAAGAATACCAACATTACTTCTCCTGTCTGGATGTAATTCTTGTTTAGAGTTGATTCCGATAATATGTGTTTTGATTTGGCCACATACCTACAATCTGTCTAAAGAGGTCTGACAGAGCTGAGCAGTTTCTAATTTTCATCAGAAGATTCTCCTGTAAACAAAACAGGTTTTTAAGTAGTTAACTTATATATGACAAGGAAAGGCATACAATCTTACATTTGATAACTACAAACCAATGAATTTTCTGCATTTTTGTGTGAAAAAATATAATTTATATTTATCAAACAGTTGCTGAATCAAATCATTGTTTCAGTTCTAAATGACACAAAAACACCTTATAAAAATGTATGGATCCTCATGCCTTTATACCATTTAAGCCTCTAATCCTTAAAAGGAGCAGTGGCAGAAGCAAAATTAACATGATAGACTCTTTGTTCAAATTCATCACTTAAACATATATCCATGCTTCACCTACACACCTACGATGATCATCCACTATTATGGTAAATCAACACTAAGATGAGTCATTATCTTACATAAACTTGAATTTGTATGATTATGAAGGTGAGTTGAAATTCACCTCCTTTCCTTGTTTCCAGTTGTCACTTCATCTAAAGTCTATGCAGACTCTTGCCATTGTTCTTCTGTCACAAAAGGCTCTGATGCAATATTATTCTCAAGGCTCCCTGAATGGAAAGGGTGGGGCTGACAGCTTTCATCTGTAAATCACTCGGAGGCTCAGTTCTTCTTACTTGCAAGAGCTGAAGACATCAGTGCTTCACTCTCTGGTTTGTGGTGGGAAACATCAAATATGCACAAATGGGAAAAAGAAGAAAAATATTACTGACAACACCCCCGTCTCATTTACGCTTTGATCAGGAGCAAACTGCGGCTTTGCTTCAGTCTCAAATGCTAAAGCACAATATGTGGAAAATCACACACACAGGCACAAACATACAATCAGGGAACTAAGGAAGTACAGGACAAATCAACCATTTCCATCAACACTGAGTATTGGCTATATCGAATGTATATAAAGACGTCCTTATTTTCCTCTGGTATACTGAATTTTGAATTAATAGTCTTGTCTGGTTAGTGCAAAAAATTATAATATTGAATGTTAAAAACATATCACATATGTGACTAAATATAAAAAAATTTATTTTATCATCTTAGCTTGACCATAAAGCTGTAATTACTGTACTGGCAGAATGCATACAGAAACAATTATTGAATCGCTAAAGGAAGTAAACACTGAATCCAATGTGGTCTTTCATATCCACATGACTCACTCTATGTTTCTATGCTACTGCCACCACAAGGAGAAACGGCTACTGGGAGTCAAACTTCAAGTCATTGCGGAGGTGGTCAAGAGTTTTGCCTCTTTGCCGTGCTATGGGCTTTTTATACTCGCATTGAACAATAACATGACATTTATGAAGGTTCTCTGAATTATCCTGTCTAATCTCTTGTACTCCATTCAATAAATTACATTTCAGTCAATAGGAAACTTAAAACAAAATTAGAAGGATATGTTCTATAAATGAGGCACCTTTATTCTTACTTTACCACTAATTCACCATCTGCTGTCCATCTATCTACACAAACATCAGAATCTAATTACATTGGTAATCAGAACCCTCCAGACCTCATGCCATTAGCACATCTGAGATCAAGAAGACAAAGCATATGCCACAGGAGACACAGGATCAGTGGCTCAGTCAGAATCTGGGATTCAACACAAACTCTTCCCTCTTTTACTCTGCTTTAAATCTTTATCCATTCCTCAAAACCTGTCATCCTCTACTGCATTCCTGCACCGGAGCTTCTTTTAATAACCATCCTCTTTATCTCTGTCTCCTGTTTCTCCCTATTGCCTCCATGCTGCACATTCACCTCTAATGATACCTGTATTGTATAGAAATATACCAGTGTATTGTATCTGGAGCAATTATCTGAGTTAGTAGGTGGATGAGAGTGGGTTTTCTAAGTACTAGGCTGGCTAGAAAGCTATTTTCCCTGCATGGTTAGCAATGCTATTGATTAGTGGGATAGCACACTGGTAGAGAACCACAGCACAGTGTGTGAGAAGTCATAAGAGCAAGTCAATGAAAACACAGCAGGTTTACACTCAATGTTTACGAAAGGTATTGAAATTATTTTTGGAATTATGTGGACTGTTTGAAGTTAACTGAGCTAATAACAGCTCATAATGTAATTAAGTTTATAGGAAATCAGTAAAGTAATGAAAGTGGGGGGCTAAAACTGGGCAGAGCAATTAACTAACCAAACAAATAACCCAAACCAGACAGAGCTGAGGCACATGGGGACCAGATGATGACATAGAAATTAAAAACAACATCAAGAAGTACATATAACAGCTCTGACAGACTGGCATATAATATGGCAAATCCAATTCACAATACACCAAACAGGTGAGGGTTGAAGTCTGGACTGTCAATCAATTTTACACCAACTGCGTCTACTTTTTTTCCCCCTTCTACAACAGCTCTTGTGTTCAGCTACACTGCAGGGCCATTCAAAGAGCTGTGCTTCCCTCTGTCTCCTGTCCCAGCCTTGCCCTACTGACCCTCATTATAACAGTGCCCACGACCACCACTGTGCGTAATTGAACCCCGGTCCTGCTAATTTGTGCCGCAGGAGTGAAAACCCATAAATCACCTTTGCTCTGCTCTTTATCTCTGAAAGTTCAACCCACTGGCTCAGAGGCACAACTCAGTCTTCAGACTGCGGAGGAAGTCTGAGAAGCATGAAAGAAATACAGCCTGCGAATTACAGTGTGTGTGAAGTTGTATGAATCATTACCAATGAAGTACGTACGTTGCTAGAGATTTTCTCAGAGCTCCTTTTGTTACCTTACTATACCCCCACGCTTTTGGTGGCAAATATTTATATCTATGAAATATGTTAAATATGTTATGCCATAATCATTTAATAGGTTCTGCAGAATATCAGTGTTGTTAAATATGTTATTAAAAAGTGTGATAAAAACCGCCGTGAACATTGGGAAAACATATGTAAAAGCTTGTTCAGTTGTTAAGCTAATATGTTAAGTTTAGTATTAAATGGTCTGAGCATTTCCAGTCTTCACACCTTCGAGCAAAAAACATCTAGATCTCAAAGACTGATTTCTTAACGTTGACTTGTCATAATACACCTGCACAGAAAATCACAACATATGTACTTTTCCTTATTGACTTGTTTTATGAGACACTTGGGATGGGAAAAACCAAAGGAGAGACAAATAGTCTTTGGATAAGTACTTTACATCCTAGAACACAAAATTAGCTTTCAGTTTGAATTAGAAATGGGCAAAGCTGGAGGCCAAATTACCCATGAAAGTCAAATCAAAAGCAACATTTTGTCGACTTTGTTGTAATAAAAGGCAATCTGCTGGTGTACTCGCTTGAAGCAATGTCTTATATAAGAAATGCTTGAATTGCTGTTTTCCTGCAGTGTGCCCAGATGTGTCTGAATTATACGGCCTGAGAATCTCTTGCTGATTTCTTCTTCACAACAAAACATGACAGTAGCAGCATGTACTGTAATTGATTCAGCAAGGAGTAGACACGTGTACTGAAGAAGTCCTCGGTTCCAGTTAACAGCAAACAACAGTTATGAAAGTGATATTTTTTGTATCTGACTGCAGTGATCTGAACGGGTTCAGTGTCACAGCAATATGTAGCCCGTGGTTATCAAACATGGCAGGTAAACAAAACGCTGCAGTACCACCCAACAAGAGATAATTGAGAAACGCGGCCCAACACACATGCTGAAAGATGTGACTCTACCGAAACATAAGGCAAGACCCCAAAAGGCCTCTGGAAAACTATTCAAACTGAAATTACATTTTAGTGGTGCTGCCCCTAGGAGTGTGAGAATGAAATTCTGCACATATCCAGCACTAACCTACGGCGAAACACTGTAATGAATTTTTATTGCTGCACAGGCAATGAGTGCTGAATTGAGAGAAGATACGAGCAGTTAAAAACCTAATGGATAATTTCCAAATGTGTCATAGAGAGGTGGGAAAGGTGAAAGAGGGGGGGAGTCCAGCTTAAATGATCACAGGATGGAGGGATCATGAAAGGATTCCAGGCATCAAATCACAGGTGCAACTGACCCGTCAAGTGATGTAACTCTGCAAACACTAAATGGTAAGTAGACGTCTAGTATATGACGAGACAGATATTCACTTAACGAGAAATTGCATTATAACACTATAAAGTCTTCCTCTGTGACTCTAATCAGTCTGGGATACAAAATCCCTTTCTTGGCTTAGGTTCAAGGCCTTGAGATTCTTTACCTTTCCCTACTGAATAATGCCATCTCGGCCCTGAACCTTTGATCCACAGGCAGAAAGGGAATCTAAATTCAAATCTAAGAAAGCGTTTGATCCGGACATGGTGACTCCTTGATTGCAGATGACACAATGATCTATCTGATCACATAGAAGCAAGGGGTGGAACAAAGGACTATCAACTTAGTCACTTTACAAGACACAGTGCAAGTTGTGTACTACCCAGGAGTGTTACAAAGACCTGAGAGCTTGATCTAAAATACAATTATCATTTTAATGGCATGTCGTCAGAGTTTACAGGGGTTGTGAACTACTCATTAAGCTCTACAAAGTGAACGGACAGGCTTAAGGTCATCCTCTCTTTCTCTCTCTTGCATATACTTTAAATAATACAGCATAGCAGAATTTAGAAATTCAAATTGAAGTTATCCACTACTCTAAATCAAAGAAATATTTTAATCATGCAAAATATTTTCTGGACCTACTTAAATATTATCTATGTAAGCGGCCAGTTAAGTAAATTACTTTTGAAGCTTTATTCATATAGTGTCATTAAGAAATGCTGATCAGGTTGTCAGATCAAACCAGTTTTGGTTGACAATACCAGTAAAATGGATAATATATCTTATATTCTATCACTAATGAACAACAAGGTGAAATACCTCACGAGCACATACCCTGTAAATTCAAGAAATACAGAAATCCTGCCAAATTGTCAAAAAACAACAACAACAAATGGCATGGGAAATAGATTTTACTACGCGCGTATAACTGAACTTTTCAAATGGCGCTTCCACATGAATA
This sequence comes from Morone saxatilis, assembly GCF_004916995.1. Taxonomy (NCBI): domain Eukaryota; kingdom Metazoa; phylum Chordata; class Actinopteri; family Moronidae; genus Morone; species Morone saxatilis. Next base: position 5,740,274 of record NW_023339696.1, read on the forward strand.
AAAAAAAAGTGGGTAAAGTATTTAAAATGATGAGATTAAGACTCTCACAGCCTCTTCACAGCCTTCTGTAATATTTACGACATTAACATATTTGCAAGCCAAAAGTCATAAAACACTCTTTGTACATAATAAATGAGATGCATCCGAGGAATTTAGCCAACAGCCATTTCCATTTCTAACGTTATACTTTTACTGCTCAGACTGCACACACTGAATAAGACATAAAAACAACAGATGCAAAACTCTGCAGGATTCCTTGTTTAATCATATGACACGGGTCCAACTATACAAACAAAAGCACCGCCTCCACATATGGTGACTGCCACATACACCCACACACAGAACGGTGTCTGATACGTGTTGGAGTCGAGTCAAGTTAGATTATATACACAATGCTAGCAAGTAAACATTTACTGCCCTCTCCTTGCACTCTCCAACCGTTGTATTTACTGTAGGTCCTAAAGACTGTACAGCACGTTTTTACTTTTCCTGCTGCTTGTTTATCTCTGTGTTGTTGTGGCAACAGCTCAAGGGTCAGCCTTAAACACATGCTTTTTGAGAACAACTTCCAAGCATCCAAAATGGGGTCTCTGAACTACCTCAACTAGTTTGCATCCTCTTGTTTGGATACAGTTGTGACACAGTAAGACATGTCATGAGACTCTCGAGAACATTCAGGTATTATAGTTGAGAAAAACTGGACATCCAGACAGAGGAACTATCATTTATTTACAAGGTCACCCCTCACAGCTATTTGAAACATGGGGTCTTTACAAGCCAGTTCACTAGGTTTAATGTACTTTACTGCAATTGTAACCCCAGTGGCTCTCTGTAACATTACTTCATTGGGAGAAGAAGTTAAATGGACATACCCACAACTTCTTTACTAGACTCTGGATGTGGCCTGCACGTTTAACTGTGAATTGCCTTACATGAAGAGGTCATAAATCTTACAGGGTAATGATGGGTTCCTAAAATGAACATCAAGTTTAGGATTTTTCAGCATTTTAATAACAGGTAGTTCAAGATATTTCTTAACAGCGTCAGGGTCTGTTTATCTTGAGAATGATGTCACTGAATATCATCTAAACCCACAAGCATGTCAGTCATCAGAGAAGCTGTCTACGGTGGTATTTCTGCCAAGTTTTTGCCAGCAGGCTAATGTTTGAAACTGTCTAAACATATTTATTGCCATTTACCTCAATGGATCAGTCATCAGGCCTGTGCTTTCTGTTTCCTACAAGATCTGGTGCCTGAATCATATGATCTACTTCTGTTGCTGTCTGCTTGACAGTTGAGGCTGAAAATACTTTTATTTAAACACATTTAAAGCCCCATAATGTAACTTTTCTACCTTAAAACAGCTCAAAACCATTGTGATGCTACACTGACTTGTAATAGGGTGAATGGTGCCTCTGTCATTCCCATTCTGTGCCCCATATGTCTGTTCTGGGACTACGTAACTTTGGGCAGGAAGTGCGTAACACTTAGGGTTAGGGTTACACTTAGCGTTAGGGTTACTGCGTACAGCAATAAGTCACATACCACCAACTATGTCGCTGAAACTGGGTCATATTTTAGGGTGAAAATGTTTTATAGTTTTCCCTCTAATGTCCTCCAGAACTCTTTGTGATTTACAGTTTTTCTGATGGACAAATTTACAATTTAAAGCCAAAGACAGCAAAAAACGTTTTTGTGTCAGCAAGGGTCTACATGAAACATCATTGTCAGGCTAAGCTAATCAGAGGCAAAGTAGGGCAGGTCATGCCTTCGCCATAGTAGGATTCATACGCCCGGGAAAGGGTGCTAAGTGTTGGAATTTAGCACAGGAGCTGCAAGTCTGCAGTATAATCTTGTACAATTTAATGTGAATACGTAAAACATCAAAGTGAATGCTGCCAATGAAAGTCAAGATGCATCCTCTGACACATCAACCATTCCCACTAGTTTTAGTTTTTTGCCTTATCATGTGCCGTACGACCACTGCCACAACCAACTGATTTTGACAATTGAAGGCCTCTGAATTCATTCATTGTCAACTCTGTATTGAAGTGCTAATGATCCACAGAACAAAAGACTTGCACTATATTTCAGCACAGACTGGATGTGGTGATGCCAAAGCAAGTGGCACAATTTGGCTCTCACACAGGCTTTCATCCACATAGGATTGTCTGTCTTCACGCAACAAGTGTGTAATAGGCTTAACAGATCACAGCTGAAAGATCCTTGGTCCTGAGCCTAAGCCAGTCTTGAAGGCAATTATAACCACAATGCCTTCACACCAAACGGAAGGAGGACAGACAGAGAGAAGATGAGCCTGGGGGGGAGTGATGGTAAAAGCTGTCACACATTCCCTGTGACTATCAGCCTCGTGTGACTGCTGTGAGTGGAGACTGTTCATTTCAATATTCAAACAAGGAATAGAAAGGCAACAAACATGGCTAACACACCAGCCTATAGTCATTTTGGCCCTGACAGGTGATGCGTTTCCCTCAGGCACATACAATAGGTAGACCTGTCAAAGTCCATATCTCATTTCTGCTGCCTGTCAAAGCCATTTTCCCAAACTGCCCAGCAGGAAAGTCAAAAACATTTTCCACATCTGCATGTAGCACAAACCTGTCCCTAGAAATGTAAAACTGACAAACTTGGCGCAGCACAGTATGCTGGGGGGACAGCAAATAAAAGCTGGGACATTAAGGGTTTGATACGTCACTTAAAAGGAGTAGTTCGACATTTTGTGAAATACGCTTCTTTGTTTTCCTGCCAAACGCTAGAGAAGATTGACTGTACAGTAAATATGCAGTGGCATCCAGCAGTTGGTTAGCATAGCTTAGCATAAACACCATTTCTTGGCTTGGAGCCGTTTCCAGGTAACCAGCGGAGGGTCCAGAAAGTTACTGCTCCTTGTCAAGAAATAGTCCACTTAACAATTGTTGTGAAATAGCTAGCTAGTTAGCTGGTGTTTCGCTAACATTAGCTAACCTAAGATGTATGTCGCTTTAATCTTTTAACCAGCTTAAAATGTGGTTGTCTTTTCAACACAGCCTAGCACATAACATACCTAAGTACAGGAAAGGAGAAGCTTGACAGAGGTTCCAAAAGAGACAATTAGTGATCTTTAAATGGGCTATTAGGTGGATTTTGGACAGAGCCAGGCTATCTGTTATAAGTCTTTGTGCCAAGCTATGCAAACCAGCTGCTAGCTGTATATTTACCAGATATAACAGTGATATCAATCTTCTTATCTAGCTCTCGGCATGAGAGTGAATAAGTGTATTCTCAAAATATCCAACGGCTGCTTTAACTCATGATTCAAATTTTAATAACTTGTGCCACACCTTTATCTGCACTAAGCCTAATCACATGTAAAAATAGCTCATTTTGAGCCATTATATAGTGTTTATCTACTTCACCAACCACACATAATCCTTGCTACAGAAGCTTGCCAGTTTCATAACTTGAGCCACACAGTTACACTGTGCCAGTTTGGATCAGCCTTTCTGTCTCCTCCACCAGCTTTAATGTTCTGCAATCAGACTCAAAATGATAATGAACTTACTGTCACCAGAGAAAAGAGGTGCCCCTTTATGGTGAGAAGAGTTTATTTTAATTTACACAGAGCAATGAAGCAGGTAGTTCAAACAAGGCGGGAAGACTCAGAGGCTACAAACAGACTGAGTGGTGTATTGCCAGCATGCATCTAGGGATCGCTTATAGGCCTGGCTTACAGTAACTACCTCATAATGTTAGAGACAGAAAGGGAGCGCAGTGGACACCAGTGCCAGAAAATGTTTTCCACACACACACACACAACAGTTTGGCTGTGTTTCATCTGCTCCTGTTCTCTGCTTCACTGCACCTGTAAAGGGTGATCTAAAACAACATGAGGCACAGACCAGGCTTGTTCTGGGTAGTATACATCGTTCTGTCTCTGTCATCTTTAAATGCAGGATACTCCTGAATTTTAACACTCAAATGCAGTATAATTTTGCTTTTGTAGGAGTCAATTTTATATATTAACAGTTTTGAGATAAAAGCATCCTGATGCCCTGTGCTATCTAGAAAAAGAACAAAATAATCAATTAAACGATTAAAAGATTGACAAAAAAATAATCAGAAACAATTTTCATTGTTGATTGTTGTTACAGTCAAGTCATTTATCTGGCAAAAATGCCAATGGTTCTCTATTTCCAGCTCCTCAATATCAAAGATTTTGGGGCTATTCTTCATCTTATTTCATACCAAACTGAAAAGTTTAAGATTTAAAAGTCGCTCCCGAAAGAAAACAAACAAGCAATACATTTTTTAATTTGGTTCGACAAGCTGCCCAAAACTTAAAGACATTTGGTTTAGTATGTGGAGTACAGTATATCCTGTCAACTCTAGTAACGTTACCTTCGTCTCCAACCTTAGTGATTATCTTTATGTAAATTGTGTTTTTAGCCTTTTTGATCATTTTGATAATCACCTCACTCTATTTAAATAGTGAGGTTAGGTCAGCTAGCCTAGGCAGTTACTAAAATGAATTCAAGCACTGTTAAGTGTAGGAAGAGGGCGGTCAGCTCTACAGTTTTCCATAGCCCCTCTTTGCTCTTCATCGGCTAAATTCTCCTCCAAGAGCTTTCTCTCCTTTCTCACATTCTCTCCTCCTTTCAATCCTAACCTTCTTTCAAGCAGCAAGGTTGTTTGACATTCCTGCATGAACAATGACAAACTGATTTTGCAGCTGTAGTCGAGTGTGTGCATACACTGAGGTATTGGAGACCCGTACTTACTCACACCTAGATAGCAGTGCCAGTCAGGCTCCAACCAAACAGCCCCTTCAGACTTGAGTATACTCCTCTTTAGAGTTTGAATGAATTAAAAGGGACTAGGAGACAAGATGGCAGCCAGTTCATGAGAAGCTCTGGAGCTCTTCAAAATCTCCATTTGCCTTGATTGCCATGCTCCCCTTGTCCTTAATCTCATCTTTACACCTTTAACCCTCTCGATCTCTCTATCTCTGCCTTTGCGCTCGCTCCATTCTTTACACCTACAACATTCAAGCATATAGGAGTTTCCTGCCAGCCCCAGTGCCTGACATTAAGGTAAAAACTGAGTTCACTGAGGGGTGGTGAGGCTTGGCAGGTAAGAGGAGCAAAGATGGAGCCTTAAATGCTGCTCTTTACTCTCTTCTGGCAGAAACAGTCATCCATGTAATCACTACAGACGTCCTACTATGTACTACCCATGATTACATCTGCTGTAACCTGAACAAATAGTGAGGGACAAAGACCAACAGGCATGAGGAAGGTGTTACCTGTCACTACATGGTGACAACCAGTGTGCCACTCTTTCTGTGTCAGTAATATCAGCTCTTTATACTGTAGTTTAAAATATACAATAATGTCATAACCTTTTCCACAGCAGACACTTTGAATCATCATAGCGGAAAAAGCACATGTGCAATTAATACCATTAATCAGTGCGTCAGTGAGCCAGCAAGCACAACGGCAGGGCCCCGAAACTGGTAAAGCTAAATG
>NW_023339696.1:5745877-5755692 GCF_004916995.1 Morone saxatilis
CTTAAAAAAGGCTGATCTTAAATGGAAAAAAATAAAATGGAAAACAATAATTAATTTAATGGAAACCACAATTTTAGTTTACAAAAACACAGTAGGTAATTGTACTATGTATGCAGCCTAATTAGTTATATTTTTAAGCTTGCATTTAGCTAGTTGTATATTTAATGGTTACAGAGAAATGTACAATAAAATACAACAATAAAAACACAACATTAACTAGTCTCAAAAGTAGCTAATCTAGTCTAGTTAGCTAGTCTTTGCCACCCAGCGGAGGCTCTATTTGCAAAATGGCCTTCAGTCATGTATTTTACACATTAGCTCAATGGCTGCTGGCAGGTGGTGGCTGAGAGTTTCTAATGCATGATTTTGAGTTAACAAGTCTGTTCTACACAAAGAACAGAAACAAAGAAACAAACACTTAGCAATGTTTTAAAGATTTCCCCAGTTTCCTAAAAACTAGTATCCAGTTAAAACATAAAAATATTACATTTCCTTCTTCATCTTCAATTTCTGTTTCCTTGGAAACATGTAAATTGTTCTGCCGTTTCTTCACACATAAAAAAACAGAAGTAAGTTCTTGCCCATATTACTAGCCACTTATCATCAAAACTTGTGTATTTACAGGCTCATCTATATTTATCTTATCTGTTAATTTAAACAAATTTTATTTTTGACTGGCAAGACCTATTTCCTGCACCCAATACGTGTTTTTGGCAGGCCAAGGATATGCCTACAGAATTAAATGTATTAGTGTAATCACCTTTTTAAAATGTAGCCCACTAGATAGTTATTTTTTGTGTCTGCTGGCTCTCATAAGTAAGTGACTTACAGGCAGAATAATTTTAGATTTACTGGTTAGACCTCGCTTCAAGTAATAATCTTGTATGAGTACCAAAGATACTTTAATTGGACAAACTTTTCTGTCCAAATAAGGCATGAATAAAATGTGTGTTCCCAGTTCCCAACATTTAAGGAGGGCAGGCCCACACTGACCTGCACGGTTCAGTGCACATTTAAAGGGAGAGAAATGGAAATGTCAACTGTAGAAGTCAATGAGCCAAGAAAACACCAGAGAAATAAAACCAGGTCCGATGTTCGGAAACTGATGAAAACGGCATATGACTTAAGCAGAGCCTTGACAGTTCATTGCAAATGAGGGCAGTGCTCAGAAATTGGCCTAAATTGAAGATAGATTGATGGTCTCTCTTGATGCAGAGAAAATCAATGTTAGAAGATATGAGAGCTAGTGTGAGGCATCAGAGATAAATAGACGTGACTGTATCTATTTGTTTGTGGACATATTAATCAGGCCCAGTAGTACATCAAGTCAGAAAATGAAGTTCAACCCAGCCGATATGAGATTAGTTAAATAGACAGGTCCACAACTCAGATGGAGGAGGCATTAAACATTACTGTTTTTCAGGTTGTACGCGTCACGGTAAAACAAGGCCTCTATTCAAGCTGCACATTTGTACACGCAAACAGTCCCGCACAAAGTTTCTCTTCTAGTCGAGCCTCCTAAAAATAATTTAGTGCACACTAATTCAAAGCTCTCCTTTTCAATTAGTGGGAAGGTCAGGATTGTCAGAAGGAAGCAAATGAAACACAAGCTTAGGTTTTAATGAGGATCTCCACTGCAGCGAGACTCTACAACCTCGTGTCTGATAAGATTTTCTAACTGTGATCAAATCAAGTTAGGAAAAATCCATTTACATGCAGGATTTGATGGTGAGTGAATAGATGGGAAGTTATAGTTTGGTTCTGACCATTTGTATTTTAGGGGCTATTACCATTCAACCTTGGCATCTGAGAAAGGGTCCCCCTAGTCAGCGCTTTCAAGTAAATTCAAAGGAGTGTTTTGACGCGGGGAAGTGGTACATGAATCATTATTTTTAAAAGTATAACCTCTCTACCTTTTGCCATTGATGAGATGTAAATACAGAAAAAGAAACATCAGCCCCATGTTGACTATCCCCGTGCCTGCCTCTGGTATATGAGATGATTCATTATCATGTACATATCCCCAGTGAAGACTGAGATGTTTATATCTGCAACAAGAAGTCTGAGACTATTTCAGCAGCATATTATTAATGCAGCCCTTCTCATTTCTCTCTTTACCTGCTACTCTCAAATAATTAAGAGATCTAGTGTTCCTGGTTGCAGTATTATTGAGAATTGGATTTTCACTTGACTGCTTCTCCATCACCGGTCAGCCAGCAGCTTATGAGCTGGTTAGCTTAAAGAAAGTGGGATCAGTTTCTTACAAGGATGTAGCTGGGTTCAAATCTATAGGCCTGTTTCTTGAGACAAAGCCCAGATAATTTTGTTGTTATCATATCTGTGATGCTTAATGCAACCAAAGAACAACAGTGATGAAATGTCAAAATGTTGAGGAGGATGCATTTATATTGCTTCTCCTGAGACATTTCTTCACAAATGAGTATTCTGAAATGCAGTGCAAAGTCTAGACAGAAATAATAAATAATTTATCTTTCATTATGAGTGGCTGATAACAAAACTTTGATGTTTAGATAGAAATATTATCCACATGATTAATAACAAAATGAGCTCCTGAAACACAATCGACATTCCTCTAATTAAACTGACCTGTGGCCTATATCCCAGGTCTAAAGCACCAGTTTTTGTATTCTGGTTGTCAAAGAAACATGAGGTAAAATACATCCCATAAAAAAAGTGTCTCAACAACAAGTATTTATCAAAAACACTACATAGATGATCTCTTATTTCATGATTACCAGTACATCCACTGTGGAAGGCAGAGTGAAACCTTTGGTTTTGTCCAAATATTTATCCACCTGGTTCAAGGAAAAACATACTGGATCTTCATGATCCCCAGAGGATGGATCATAATTACTTTAGTGACTTTTCCAGTGTTTGTCAGTGTTTTTACACCACCTACAACTTTAGAAAATATTATATAGTTATATAGTTCGCCATCACCAGTGGTGCCTGTACCATACTTTGAGAACTAGTGCTCTAGAGCCACCATGAGCTTCACATTGTGGTTTTTAGTGAAATGGTGTGTGGGCTTGAAGCACTGCTGTGCGTCATGGTCATGTTAACAACAGCAAGAATTCACATGGTCACCTGAAAACTCAAGACCGTTGTTTGATTACAGAAGTGGTTGCGTGAGAGATAAAAATACTGAGCATTGATAATATAACCACATATCCAATACATGCGGGTTTTCAGGCACTTCCTTACGAGTGCCACGTCACTATACCTAACCAGACCAGTTGTTGAACTTCTTCCTGTGACCAGTATTTCTTCGACACACTGTACATATTTGGTGTTATTCACTCATAATGTAACCATAAATCCCATCAAATGCTTGCTGGCTGAAGGTCAGCTACCATCCCTTCTTCACAAGGTTACGTCAGGTCAACCACACAGACAGATACATTATACTGCATACATTATTCAGGAGTATATACTTACCAAACTACTGTTACCTGTATAATAGACCTCGTTTTTCAACCCTGTGACTGCCACTAAAATAATTCAGCCTTAAATCACACCCACGAAGAAGAGGTTTTAACAGCAAATTAAGCCTATCAGGAGAAAGAGGTGCTGCTATTTATGTGGACTATGTGTGTCTTGGGAGGTCATTAGAACAAGCTGAGTAATTCAGTAAATAAGCTGCTGGCAAAGTCAGTACACTTTCTCTTTCTAACAACCCTGACATGCCAGCACGAAGTCAGGCTCCCATTCAATCAGCCCCTCAGAAAACTCCATCCACCTGACTTTGAATTGTGTTGGGATAAGCAGCAACATGACACAAGTTGCAAACTAAAAAAAACAAATAACACAGGGAAATGAAATTAAGCTTTAGCTGGAAGCATCTGATAAGTTTATGGAAATTAAAGTTTTATGTAAATCAGTTGTCTGCCTGGCCCTGTGCCAGATCACGAGGGGCTGCACTATATTGCATTCAAATTAGCAGCCTCAGAAAACTCAGCAGCTATGCCTAACAAGCCCCAAAACAACATTACATGCAATCTAGACAGTGCACTGCATATTTTAAAATAGATCTAATATTATCTGCTCACTCCTAACATCGCACCTATTGCTGTAAAAATGATTAATAACCAATCTCTACAATGATACAATATTACTACTGTAACCCACTATAGCTCTGCTTCTTCATTGTTTTCTCAAAATTTAGCATAAAGAAACACTCTGAAGTTACATCAGTATTAATTCTTGTGATAATTCTTTATTTAAACAACCCTCCTTTCGATTTCTTAGAAGACCAGGCAAAGTGTGTGAGTGAAACCGTAAGCACACTGCAGATCTGAGAGACGTTCCAGTCACAGATTACACTGACATCTTGTGGACAAAGAATGCAACTTCAGGGACAGACTATGTGCCAGATACATTTACTACTCCAACATCTCTGTCTCATTTAATCTTGTGTAAAGATCGCATCGTTTGTGTGGCATCTCCTTTTGCATTTATTGATCCAGCAGATGCTCCTCTGTAATGGCACTTATGGGGTTACAAATAGGGTAGCTACAAATCAGATATTCAACAACAACAATAATAATAATAATATGATAATAATAATAATATAATAAAACATTTACATTACACTCCTCACCTTTAAATGTAAGATCAAATTCTAATTTAAGTGTATGAGTAAAAACACCCTCTTTTCAAAGGCATAAGGCACAGTTGGATTAAGATGTCGTTAGGTTTTAGGTCACTGCTGCCTTTCACACCTGCTGGGCCGATGCTACCTTGAGATGGTGGAGCTGGCGTGCGATTGGCTAGATGAAGTAGTGGCAGCACTGAGCTGAGAGAAACCACTATGACTAGACTCCAGACTGGTCATGGATCCCCTGGAAATAACAGAGAGGGAATGTTCTCATACATGATTCTGTCCAATCAATTACTGTAAAAACAAACACAGTAGAACGTCTGCTAAACACGTGGCGATAATTCCAAAAATACCATTGATTTGTGTGTGAGTCACTAAATTACAAAGGAAAAAAATGACACATCCGGAGAATAAAGAGCTCAGCGGAATAAATAAACTGACCTGAAGTCGTGGGAGGCCAGCACCTCGGTGTAGTACATGATCTTACACTTGTGGGAGGACACCTGCAGCGAGGCCAGCACATCATCCACACGAGGCAGGCTGGTGGCAGAACAAGCTGGGGAGCTGTGGAAGCGCCACTGGAGGATGTAGAAGCCGGGCCAGCGTGTTACATGGGAGCCCTGTAAAAAAAAAAGAGGAAAGCTGCAGGATCAATTTAACTCCTTTGGTGCAACAGGCAGCAAACAAGGGACAAAGAAAGTTTAGTCCGCCATCTTCTTTCTGACCTGTACGCTCTCTCCCTCCCTGCAGGTGAGGGCTTTCTCCACCATGCTGTAGTCCTTTCCCAGCAGCCAGCTCCTGTCTATCACCTGGGCATTAACTACCCCTAGGGACGTGATGCCGTGGGCTCCGAGAGTGTCTTTCTTTGGAGGCTGTGGGGCCCTCTTGGAATGGTAGATGTTGAAGATTACATCTCCTTTGGACACGTCAAAGTCCCAGGTGATGACAGAGGAGGCCTCTGTGATCTCGATCAGCAACTGCAGGAGGATGTAAGGAGATTGGAAACACAGAACAGTAGACAGAAGGCCATTAATCACGTTTCTCTTTTGCTGCAAGCTTGCAATGTAGATTTCTTCCAGATGGTGGGGCCCTAATACAGTGTAAGATCCAGCATAGGTAGAAATTGGAAATGTAAATCTTTACACGACACAATTAAGGTAGCCCAACTCTATAACATATGGATCTGGGTGCTGATTTAAAAGCTGTATGTGTACCTCATATGGGGCTCCTTTAAAGATACTGGCACTCTTATAGATGGAGTCGGTCAACAGGCGGTTTTCCTCACTCTCCAGCTCTTCTGCTGTCCTGTACAGAGATTTGGGGACCATACCTCCCTCAGGGATGTCACACTAGAGAGGGCAGAAGAAAAACAAAACATCAAGTCAGATTAATACATATTATTATATATGATATTAATACTCTGCTTGTGTGTAAATAAGAGCTGTTTTGAGAATAAAGTCAGTGTGTTCAGGTTGGTATGCTGTGGACTAAACCTCACCATGCAGTCCCCACCCAAGAAGTCTGGGAGGATTTGTTTGTCAATGTAGTCAACCAATCCACCTGGACCCTGGTAGTCGTTCCCAGCATAAACAAGGAACTTCTTACGAGTGTTCTCATCAATCAGGGGGCTGATCTGGAAAAGAAACACCAAGAGTCATCAGAGAACATGAAAGCAGCAGCAGGTTCAAATGTTATGAACTGTAAAAGTTAATCCATGAATATTTGAATTATTCATGTAAACAGGTTGACTGGTTAATGGTGTTACTATCTGTATTTGTACTATATATTATAATAGAATAACTATTTCATTTACTATTTGTCAGTAGACAAATTCTCCAGGTAGAAGCTGCTGCTGTTATTGTATACTGCTTTTATTACTTTTTATTATTGTTTTGATTTATTTTCATATATTGGTGTACTTGTTTTACAACTTGTCTTTATTTCTTTGCTGAATGCTATTACTCTCCTACACTACTATACCATTGAATATTGCTGTAGCAATAATCAAATCTCCCCCATGAGCTTCTGCATATTGCATGGCAATAATTATCTTCCTCTCCATTTCTTCTTTATTCATCATTTGCTCATATTCACAATGTGCAATCTCTGTGTCTGCACTGTACATCTTCATGCATTCTTCCACAATCAGATGATTTATTTAAGTCACATTAGCTGCTGCATGCAAAATTCAAGTTATTATTCTCACCAGGGTCCAGAGGACTGGAAAAACTCTAGGCGCCCTCAGTATAAGCAGGCGACCCAGAGTCTCAGGGTAGTTGGCCTCCACCATCTCGATGATTCTCAGCAAAGCCTTAACACCTGGTCTCCACAGGTGACGCATGTTAAGACCCTCCAGATCCACCAGGCAAGTCCAGCAGCTGACCGACCAATTAACATAGACGTCACATGACTATATATACAAGCGTGTGTATACCTGATTAGATGTTAACCAATGAGACACTGACAGAAGATGGATGAATTCATATTTAGGCACCTTATGGGCCGACCAAAGACTCTGGTGTTTTCTTCACAACGCCTCAGTCCCTCCTCATTGATGGACAGGACCTGAGTCACATTCATCAGGTTGAAGCATTAATGCAACTGAAGAAATTTTAAATGGAAAACACTATGTTTATGTGCGTGTATTCATGTCACCTGTCTCAGCAGCACCTCCTCTCCCAAGGCTCGTACCAAGCCCTTAGTGTCCATTTGCCCCAGACGCAAGATATACAGGGGGCGGCCATCTAAAACACACACACACACACACACACATAAAAATTCAAAGATTGTACAACAAATTAGAATCAGTCAGATTATTTCGTAGTAATGATTCTTACTACATTTAGGACCCCACCCGCCCCCTTGTCTATATAAACTCTAACCTGGTGGATCACCTTAGCTGTTAAAAGCAATGACTCATTTTCAAACATGGGAGCTACGACAGATGGTGCTCAGACTTTACAGTCAATAATTAACGGGCCGCTTCGACCCGTGTGGACTTTAGAAATACATAAGACTAAACCCCTTTGCCTCTTTATCGTCACATTCACAGATAAGTTTTCACTTTCACTGTAGATAAACCAGCACAATACCAGTTGGCAGTGAAAAAGTGAAAATGAGATTAACTAAACACCACATAGGCAGGCAGCCAGTATTATTCACACAGTACCTCTGTCGTGGTGGTGCCAGCCTCCGGTGTAATAGTCCTGAAGCAGTTGCGGGCGCTCCCAGGTGTCTAACAGGAAGTCTACCTGGTGTTGCTTCCTCCAGGTCAGCGACTGGCACAAGAACTCCCTGGCCTTGTCGAGGTTGAAATCTCTGGCCCTCAGAAAGCGAAGCACATGCTGATCCTTTGGAATCTGTACAACAACAAGTTGAGGTCTAAACTCCAATGCAAAGCTCTAAGTTACTGATAAATGCTTAATCTTATTTTCTATCTGTAATCTACAGTACATGTGAGAGGCAAAACTGATTTAACCTGAGCAGATTTTGTAAGTATCTAAAAATATGTAAATATGTGAATTTTACATAATTGCACAGACTGCAGTGTAGTGTATATGTGACCTTGCCCTTGTGGTTTTCTTGGAGCCACTGGCGCAGTCGAATGAGACAGCTCTCCTGCAGAGGCGTTAAATCACCTAGGTAACGCCTGATGTAGTCAGCATCCAGCTTGTCTAAAGGCCAGAACACATGTACAGTGTAAAGTTAGCACATATTGCATGTACACAACGGAGACATCAGGAGCTATACACAGTGTATTTTCAACATGAGCTAAAATAATAAAACTAGCGTGCAGATCTCCAAAGTGATCTCCGAAAAGTGTGTCTGGGGGCATGTGGGTGGGGAACAGGGAGAGCGGGCTGTGTCCAGCATGTACGCATGAGTAGTGGAATGAGGGGAGACGATATGCAGGTTATCAAGGTGTAACCAGAGTAAAGAGGCTATATACAGACAAATCGCAGACAATTTCAAAGCACCAGCAATGTGAAATGTAGATCTTAAAGTGAAAGTTTCAACAAAAGGCTCTTCTAACACTAACATGCCCACCACGTACGCTGTTGATCACTTGTGGCCCCTACCAGTCGGTTAAGAGGAGCTTGGAGTCAGCAGTCAATGGCAACATTAAACAGAGAAATCAATAAAATATATATATTTATTAATTGTGAATCACCACAACCATGAGAGGTTCTTGAGCATATCGTCACATCATAAACCATAATGGTACTAGTAGTATGACAGATGAGCTGCTGACAGCACACACACGGACACATGATCAAAGGCATGATCCCCTGCAGGTTTACGCCTGGCAGGCATAAGTTGTTTCTGCAAGCTTTGCCCTGTTTGGTACCATTAGTGGTGGAGTGAGATTAAAAGCTTGCCAACAGTCTAGTCTCACTGAGACAATAATATATTCTGCTTTTAAAATATTACATATAGTAACAGAAAAATCAATATCTTACAATTCCCTGATTAACTGTTACTCTAAAAAAATTAAGTAGCAAGTTATTTCGCCCTCTGCAAATATCTCTTTCCTTTCAGTGAATGTACGCACTGTGAACAAGTCAATATAAAGACATTATGAATAATACACACATTTCTTAACTCGATCACTGCAATTTTGTGTTGTGTGTTGGCTGCTATTCCACACTGAATTGTGAATAGAGAGTGAACACTGACCGTCTGGAGAGCCTACCACCAGCTCTGCGGGACAGGCCGGGTCTCTACTGTCCAGCCCACCTTTAGCACCATTCACTGGGACGGTTTTGGCAGTAGAGGGGGGCAGCAGCTGGAGCCTGGCAGTGCCAGAGACAACAGGGGGGGTCCAGCGAGGTATGTAAGTTACCCCTTCTTCCTCCAGCTCTCTGAGGTAGTACTCAATAATTTCTTTACCCTACAATCACAGAAAGGAGACAAAACCTTGGGTGACTGCAGGTCACACCATGGTAAATGCAACAGACAAGCTCAACACGTCACAGAACACAGACAAAATGTATGTATAAGTACAGTTCAAAGATTCAAACCTTCTTAATGCTGCTAGCATACTGTTTCATAGCTATCTTCTCTGCGGTGCTCTCAAAGCCAAAAAAGGACTTCATATCCAGACTGGCCGTCTGTTCGAAGCACGTCCAGTCCTCATTCTCTGGATGAACCTAAGGAGAGAGATAATGAGTCAATATATATAATATAATATATA